>NW_027141852.1:0-87500 GCF_036365525.1 Heterodontus francisci
TCAACTCCCATTCCAATTCCCATTCCAAGTCCCCCTACTGCACTCCACTCCCCCACTCCCCTCCCCCACTCTCCCCTTCCCCTCTCCCGTCCACCACTCCGCTTCCCCTTCACCTCCTCACTCCCCTCCCGTACCATGCTCCCATTCCCCACTACCCTCCCACTCCCCCACCCTCTCCCCCAACCACCTCCCTCCACCCCCACCACCCCTACCGCACTTCCCTAATGCACTCCCTCCACACCACCCTTACCTCACTTCCCGACCCCACTCTCCATCACCACACCCTACCCGACTCCCCTTCCATCCACCTCCTCATTGCCCTCCACTCCCCAACTCTCCTGCCCTACACAGCTCCCCCACTCCATTCCCCCCTCCACTCCACTCTCCCTGCCCCCCACTCACTTACGCCACTCCCCTACACAACACCCCGTTCCCCACTCACTACATCCCACACCCCTCCCCCCATTCTACCCCACTCCATTCACCTACTCCTCTCCGCAACTCCCCTCCCCCACTCCTCTCCCCACACCCCTGCATCAACTCCCCTACCCCACTCCCTGCGGCAACTCCCAAACCCACACTCCCCTAGTCTGAACCCCTCCCCCACATCCTCGCCAACACACCCCTCCTCAACTCCCCTCCCTCACTCCTCTCTCCCCACTTCCCCTCCCCACTCCCCTCCCCAAACTCCCCTACCACACTCCCCTCCCCAACTCCCATTCCCAACTCCCATTCCAACTCCCCTACCGCACTCCCCTCCCCCACTCCCCACACCCACTCCCCTTCCCCTCTCCCGTCCACCACTCCGCTTCCCTTCACCTCCTCACTCCCCTCCCGTACCACGCTCCCATTCCCCACTACCGCTCCCTCACTCCCTTACCCCACTCCACTCCCCCACTCCCCTACCGCGTCTCCCCTAACGCAACTCCCCTCCACACAACCATCCTTACAAAAGAACAAAAGAAAGATAGATTACAGCACAGGAACAGGCCCTTCGGCCTCCAAGCCTGCGCCGATCCAGATCCTCTCTCTAAAACATGTCGGCCTATTTTCTAATGGTCTCTGTATCTCTTTTTCTTCTGCCCATTCATGTATCTGTCTAGATACATCTAAAAGACTCCATCGTGCCGCATCTAACCACCTCCGCTGGCAATGCGTTCCAGGTGCCCACCACCCTCTGCGTAAAGAACTTTCCACGCATATCCCCCCTAAACTTTATCCCCTTTCACTTGAACTCGTGTCCTCTAGTATTGAAACACCCACTCTGGGAAAAAGCATCTTGCTATCCACCCTGTCTATACCTCTCAATGATTTTGTACACCTCAATCAGGTTCCCCCTCTCAACCTCCGTCTTTCTAATGAAAAATAATCCTAATCTGCTCAACCTCTCTTCATAGCTAGCGCCCTCCCATACCAGGCATACATCCTGTGAGAACCTCCTCTGCACCCTCTCCAAAGTCATCCACATCC
This sequence comes from Heterodontus francisci, assembly GCF_036365525.1. Taxonomy (NCBI): domain Eukaryota; kingdom Metazoa; phylum Chordata; class Chondrichthyes; order Heterodontiformes; family Heterodontidae; genus Heterodontus; species Heterodontus francisci. Next base: position 1,471 of record NW_027141852.1, read on the forward strand.
TTTTTGATAATGTGGCGACCAGAACTGTACGCAGTATTCCAAATGTGGTGCCGAACCAAAGTCCCTATACAACTGTAACATGACCTGCTCAACTCTCTGTACTCAATGCCCACGTCCGATGAAGGAAGCATGCCGTATGCCTTCTTGACCACTCTATTTACCTGCGTTGTCCACCTTCAGGGAACAGTGGACCTGAACACCCAAATCTCTCTGGACATCAATTTTCCCCAGGACTTTTTCCATTTACTGTATAGTTCACTCTTGAATTGGATCTTCCAAAATGCATTCACCTCGCATTTGCCCTGATTGAACTCCATCTGCTCATTTCTCTGCCCAACTCTCCAATCTATCTATATTCTGCTGTATTCTCTGACTACAGTCCCCTTCACTATATCTTGCTACTCCACCAATCTTAGTGTCGTCTGCAAATTTGCTAATCAGTTCCACCTATACTTTCCTCCAAATCATTAATGTATATCACAAACAACAGTGGTCCCAGCACGGGATCCCTGTGGAACACCACTGGTCACACGTCTCTCATTTTGAGAAAACTCCCTTCTACTGCTACTCTCTGTCTCCTGTTGCCCAGCCAGTTCTTTATCCATCTAGCTAGTACACCTTGGACCCCAAGCGCCTTCACTTTCTCCATCAGCCTGCCATGGGGAACCTTATCAAACGCCTTACTGAAGTCCATGTATATATGACATCGACAGCCCTTCCCTCATCAATCAACTTTGTCACTTCCTCAAAGAATTCTATTAAGTTGGTAAGACATGACCTTCCCTGCACAAAACCATGTTGCCTATCACTGATGAGCCCATTTTCTTCCAAATGGGAATAGATCCTATCCCTCAGTATCTTCTCCAGCGACTTCCCTACCACTGACGTCAGGCTCACCGGTCTATAATTACCTGGATTATCCTGCTACCCTTCTTAAACAAGGGGACAACATTAGCAATTCTCCAGTCCTCCGGGACCTCACCCGTGTTTAAGGATGCTGCAAAGATATCTGTTAAGGCCCCAGCTATTTCCTCTCTCGCTTCCCTCAGTAACCTGGATAGATCCCATCCGTGACCTGGGGACTTGTCCCACCTTAATGCCCTTTAGAATACCCAACACTTCCTCCCTCCTTATGCCGACTTGACCTAGAGTAATCAAAACATCTGTATCCTAACCTCAACATCCGTCATGTCCCTCTCCTCGGTGAATACCGATGCAAAGTACTCGTTTAGAATCTCACACCATTTTCTCTGAGTCCAAGCATAACATTCCTCCTTTGTCCTTTAGTGGGCCAATCCTTTCTCTAGTTACCCTCTTTCTCCTTATATATGAATAAAAGGGCTTTGGGATTTTCCTTGACCCTATTTGCTAAAGATATTTCATGACCCCTTTTAGCCCTCTTAATTCCTCGTTTCAGATTGGTCCTACATTCCCGATATTCTTTCAAAGCTTCGTCTTTCATCAGCCGCCTAGACCTTTTGTATGCTTCCTTTTTCCTCTTAGCTAGTCTCACAATTTCACCTGTCATCCATGGTTCCCTAATCTTGCCATTTCTATCCCTCATTTTCACAGGAACATGTCTCTCCTGCACGCTAATCAACCTCTCTTTAAAAGCCTCCCACATATCACATGTGGATTTACCTTCAAACAGCTGCTCCCAATCTACATTTCCCAGCTCCTGCCGAATTTTGGTGTAGTTGGCCTTCCCCCAATTTAGCACTCTCCCTTTTGGACCACTCTCGTCTTTGTCCATGAGTATTTTAAAGCTTACGGAATTGTGATCACTACACCTCACTTCCCGACCCCACTCTCCATCACCACACCCCTACCCGACTCCCCTACCCCACACCGCGCCCCCACTCCCCTACCCGACACCCCTACCCCACTCCCCTCCCCCACTCCCCTTCCCTCCACCTCCTCACTGCCCTCCACTACCCAACTCTCTTACCCCAAATATGTCCCCAACTCCACTTCCCACCCCCCTTCCCTCCACTCCGCTCCCACACTCCACTCCACTCCCCCCGCCCTCACTCAAATACGCCACTCCCCTATCCCACACCCTGTCCCCCACTCCCCTCCCTCACTCCCCAACACTACTCACTCACCCTACTCCTCTACCACACACCTGTACCCCACTCCCCTCCCCCTCTCCACCCCGCCACTCCCTTCCCCAACTCTCCTCCCCTACTCCCCTCACCAACGCCCATACCCCACTCCCCTACTCCGCTCCCCTCCCCCACTCCCCTTCCCAACTCCCCTACGACACTCCCCGACACCACTCCTCTACCCCACTCGCCTACTCTGCACCCCTGCCCCACTCCCCGCCACCACTCCCCTACCCCACTCCCCTACCCCACTCCCCTACCCCACTCCACTCACCCACTCCACTACCCCACTCCCCGACAGCACACCGCTTCCCCACTCTCCTACTCAGCTCCCCTCCCCCACTTCCCTCCCCCCACTCCCCTACCCCACTCCACTCACCCACTCCACTACCCCACTCCCCAACACCACACCGCTTCCCCACTCCCCTACTCCGCTCCCCTCCCCCACTTCCCTCCCCCCACTCCTCTACCCCACTCCCTTCCTCCTCTCCTCTCCGCAACTCCCCTCCCCAACTCCCCTCCCCAACTCTCCTCCTCAACTCTCCTCCCCCACTCCCCTCACCAACTCCCATACCCCACTCCGCTCCCCCAATCCCCTCCCTCACCTCTCTACCCCACTCACACATCCCACACCCCTCCCCCACTCTACCCCACTCCCCTCCCCTACTCCTCTCCGCAGCTCCCCTCCCCCACTCCTCTCCCCCACACCCTGCTTCAACTCCCATACCCCACTCCCCTACTCTGAACCCCTCCCCGATCCCCTGCCCCATACCCCTCCTCAACTCCCCTCCTTCACTCCTCTCCCCCACTCCCCTCCCCAGATCCCCTCCATCGCACCCCTACCCCACCCCTCTCCCCAACTCCCATTCCAACTCCCATTCCAACTCCCCTACCGCACTCCCCCTCCCCCACTCCCGTCCCCACTCCCCTTCCCCTCTCCCGTCCACCACTCCGCTTCCCTTCACCTCCTCACTCCCCTCCCGTACCACGCTCCCATTCCCCACTACCCTCCCCCACTTCCCCAACCCCACTCCACTCCCCCACCCCCCTACCGCACTCCCCTAACGCGCTCCCCTCCACACGACCCCTACCTCACTTCCCGACCCCACTCCCCATCGCCACACCCCTACCCGACTCCCCTACCTCACTCCGCTCCCCCCAATCCCCTTCCCTCCACTCGCCTGCCACACTCCACTCCCGTCTCCCCGCCCCCACTCAAATACACCACTCCCCTATCCCACACCCTGTCCCCCACTCCCCTCCCTCACTCCCCAACCCTACTCACTCACCCTACTCCTCTACCACACACTACTACCCCACTCCCCTCCCCCTCTCCACTCCGCCACTCCCCTCCCCAACTCTCCTCCCCCACTCACCTTACCAACGCCCATACCCCACTCCCCTACTCCGCTCCCCTCCCCCACTTCCCTTCCCAACTCCCCTACCGCACTCCCCGACATCGCACCCCTACCCCACTCGTCTACTCCACGCCCCTACCCCACTCCCCGCCACCACACCCCTACCCCACTCCCCTACCCCTCACTATGCCCCCACTCCACTACCCCACTCCCCGACACCCAACCCCTACCCCACTCCCCTCCCCCACTCCCCTCCCCCCACTCCCCTACTCCACTCCCTGTCCCCCATTCCCCTCCTTCACTCACCTACCCCACTCACACACCCTACACCAATACCCCACTCCTCTACCCCACTCCCGTCCCCCTCTCCTCTCTGCAACTCCCCTCCACAACGCCCCTCCCCAACTCTCCTCCCCCACTCCCCTTAACAACTCCCATACCCCACTCCCCTACTCCGCTCCCCTCCCTGACTCCCCACCGCCACTCCCCTCCCCAACTGCCCTCCCTCGCTCCGCTACCCCGCCCCCCTCCCCAACTCCCCTCCCCAACTCCTCTTCCCCACTCCACTCCCCAACTCCCCTTCCTCACTCCCCTCCCCCACTCCCCTACCACACTCCCCTCCCCAACACCCCTCCCCCAACTCCCCTCACCCACCCTCTTCTCACACTCCCCTCCCTCACTCACTTCCACAACTCGCCTACGTGCTCCCCTCCCCCGCTGCATTCCACCGCTCCCCTCCCGCACTAACCTGCCCCACAACGCTCCCCACTCCTCTGCCCCACTCCTCTGGAGACTCCAATGGCCCACTCCTCTCCCCCACTCCCCTCCTCAAGTCCCCTCCCCAACTCCCCTACCCCTCTCCCCTCCCCAACTCCCATTCCAACTCCCATTCCAACTCCCCTACCGCACTCCCCTCCCCCACTCCCGTCCCCCACTCCCCTCACCCTCTCCCGTCCACCACTCCGCTTCCCTTCACCTCCTCACTGCCCCCCCGTACCATGCTCCCATTCCCCACTACCCTCCCCCACTCATCTACCGCACTCCCCTAACGCACTCCCCTCCACACCACCCCTACCTCACTTCCCGACCCCACTCCCCATCGCCACACCCCTACCCGACTCCCCAACCCCACTCCCCTCCTCCACTCCGGTCCCCAACTCCCCTCACACTCTCTTACCCCACTTCCCTCCCCAACTCCTCTCCCCAACACCCCTCCCCAACTCTCCTCCCCCACTCCTCACACAAACTCCCATACCCCAAATCGCCTCCCCAACTCCCCTCCCCAACTCCCCTCCCCAACTCTCCTCCCACACTCTTCTCACGATCTCCCATACCCCACTCCCCTACTCCGCATCCCTCCCCCACTCACCACCCTACTCCTACACCCCACTCCTCTACCCCGCTCCTCTCCGCAACGCCCCTCCCCAACTCTCCTCCCCCACTCCCCTTACCAACTCCCATACCCCACTCCCCTACTCCGCTCCGCTCGCTCACTCCCCTCCCAACTCCCCTCCCTCACTCCCCTACCCCGCTCCCCTCCCCAACTCCCCTCCCCAACTCCCCTCTCCAACTCCCCTCCCCAACTCCCCTCTCCAACTCCCCTCCCCAACTCCCCTCCCCCACTCTCCTCCCACACTCCCCTCCCTCACTCACTTCCACTACTACCCTCCCCCCCTCCCCTCCCCCGCTCCCCTCCCACACTAACCTCCCTCAAAACGCTCCCCACTCCTCTGCCCCACTCCTCTGCCCCACTCCTCTGCCCATTCCCCTACACCACTCCCCACCCCCACTCCCCTCCCCCACTCCCCTCCCACAATCCCCTCCCCAACTCCCCTCCCCAACTACCCTCCCCACCCTCCTCCCACACTCCCCTCCCTCACTCACTTCCACAACTCCCCTCCGTGCTCCCCTCCCCCGCACTCCTGCCCCGCTCCCCTCCCACACTAACCTCCCCCACACCGATCCTCACTACTCTGCCCCACTCCTCTGCCCCACTTACCTCCCCACTCCACTCCCCCACTACCCTCCCCCACACCCGTTCCACCATCCGCTTCCCTGCACCTCCTCACTTCCCTCCACTACCCAACTCTCCTACCCCAAACACGTCCCCCACTCCAATCCCCCACTCCCCTTCCCTCCACTCCCCTCCCCCACTCCACTCCCCTATCCCTGCCCCCACTCAAATACGCCACTCCCCTCCCCCACTCCCTGTCCCCCACTCCCCTCCCTCACTCCCCTACTCACTCACTCACCCCACTCCTCTATCACACTCCTCCACCACACTCCTCTACCCCTCTCCTCTCCGCAACTCCCCTCCCCGACTCTCCACCACCACTCCCCTCACCAACTCCCATACCCCACTCCCCTACTCCGCCCCCCGCCCCCACTCCGCTCCCCAACTCTCCTACCGCCTCCCCTTCCATCCACCTCCTCATTGCCCTCCACTCCCCAACTCTCCTCCCCCACTCCCCTTACCAACTCATACCCCACTCCCCTACTCCGCTGCCCTCCCTCACTCCCCTCCCCCACTCCCCTCCCCAACTGCCCTCCCTCAGTCCGCTACCCCGCTCCCCTCCCCAACTCCCCTCCCCAACTCCCCTCCCACACTCCACTCCCCTATCCCCGCCCCCACTCAAATACGCCACTCCCCTACCCCACCCCCTGTCCCCCACTCCCCTCCCTCTCTCCCCAACCCCACTCACTCACCCCACTCCTCTACCACACACCACTACCCCACTCCCCTACCCCACTCCCCTCCCCCACACCCCTCCCACCCTCCCCTGCCCAACTCCCCTCCCCAACTCCCCTCCCCCACCCTCCTCCCACACTCCACTCCCTCACTCACTTCCACAACTCCCCTCCCCCACTCCCCTCCCACACTCCCCTGCCCAACTCCCCTCCCCAACTACCCTCCCCCACCCTCCTCCCACACTCCCCTCCCTCAAACACTTCCACAACTCCCCTCCGTGCTCCCCTCCCCCGCACTCCTGCCCCGCTCGCCTCCCGCACTAACCTCCCCCACACCGATCCTCACTACTCTGCCACACTCCTCTGCCCCACTTACTTCCCCACTCCACTCCCCCACTACCCTCCCCCACACCCGTTCCACCACTCCGCTTCCCTGCACCTCCTCACTTCCCTCCACTACCCAACTCTCCTACCCCAAACACGTCCCCCACTCCCCTCCCCCACTCCCCTTCCCTCCACTCCCCTCCCCCACTCCACTCCCCTATCCCCGCCCCCACTCAAATACGCCACTCCCCTACCCCACCCCCTGTCCCCCACTCCCCTCCCTCTCTCCCCAACCCCACTCACTCACCCCACTCCTCTACCACACACCACTACCCCACTTCCCTCCCCCACTCCCCATCACCACACCCCTACCCGACTCCCCTACCCCACTCCGCTCCCCCACTCCTCTACCCAACTCCCCTCCGTCGCTCCCCAACCTCACACCCCTCCCCAACTTCCATTCCAACTCCCATTCCAACTCCGCTACCGCACTCCCCTCCCCCACCCCCCTCGCCCACTCCCCTCCCCCCTCTCCCGTATACCACTCCGCTTCCCTTCAACTCCTCACTGCCCTCCCGTAACACGCTCCCACTCCTCAGTACCCTTCATCACTCCCCTACCCCACTCCACTCCCCCACTCCCCTACCGCAGTCCCCTAACGCACTCCCATCCACACCACCCCTACCTCACCTCCCGACCCCATTCCCCATCACCACACCCCTACCCGACTCCCCTACCCCACTCCGCTCCCCCACTCCCCTACCCCACTCCCCAACACGACACCCCTATCCAACTCCCCTCCCCCACTCCCCTTCCCTCCACCTCCTCACTGCCCTCCACTACCCAACTCTCCTACCCCAAATATGTCCCCAACTCCACTCCGCACTCCCCTTCCCTCACCTCCCCTCCCACACTCAACTCCCCTTTCCCCGCCCCCACTCAAATACGCCACACCATTATCCCACACCCTGTCCCCCACTCCCATCCCTCACTTCCCAACCCTACTCACTCACCCTACTCCTCTACCACACACCTCTACCCCATTCCCCTCCCCCTCTCCACTCCACCACTCCCCTGCCCAATACTCCACCCCCACTCCCCTCACCAACGCCCATACCCCACTCCTCTACAACGCTCCCCTCCCCCACTCCCCTTCCCAACTCCCCTACCCCACTCCCCGACACCACACCCCTACCCCACTCCCCTACTCTGCTCCCCTCCCCCACTCCACTACCCCATTCACATATACTACACCCCTACCCCACTCCCCTACTCAGCTCCCCTCCTCCACTCCCTGTCCCCCACTCCCCTCCTTCACTCACCTACCCCACTCACACACCCTCCTCCAATACCCCACTCCTCTACCCCACTCCCTTCCCACTCTCCTCTCCGCAACACCCCTCCCCAACTCCCCGCCCCAACTCTCCTCCCCAACTCCCATCCCCCACTCCCCTACTCCACTCCCCTCCCTCACTCCCCTCCCCCACTCCCCTCCCCAACTGCCCTCCCTCACTCCGCTACCCCGCTCCTCTCCCCAACTCCCCTCCCCAACTCCCCTCCCTCACTCCACGCCCCAACTCCAATGCCCCACTCCCCTCCCCCACTCCCCTCCCACACTCCCATCCACAACTCCCCTCCCCAACTCCCCTCCCCCACCCTCCTCCCACACTCCCCTCCCTCACTCACTTCCACAACTCGCCTCCGTGCTCCCCTCCCCCAATCCCCTCCCCCGCTCCCCTCCCGCACAAACCTGCCCCACAACGCTCCCCACTCCTCTCCCCCCACTCCAATCGCCCACTCCACTCCCCCACAACCCTCCCCCACACCCGTTCCACCACTCCGCTTCCCTGCACCTCCTCACTTCCCTCCCGTACCACACTCCCATCCACCACTACCCGCCCCCACTCCCCTACCCCACTCCCCAACCCCACTCCCCTACCCCACTCCCCTACACCACTCCACTCCCCCACTCCACAACACGACACCCCTACCCCTCTCCCCGCCCCCACTCCCACTCCCCTTCCCTCCACCTCTTCACTGCCTTCCACTACCCAACTCTCCTACACCAAACACGTCCCCCACTCCACTCCCCCACTCACCTTCCCTCCACTCCCCTCCACCACTCCACTCCCCTCTCCCCTTCCCCACTCAAATACGCCACTCCCCTCCCCCACTCCCTGTCCCCCACTCCCCTCCCTCACTCCCCTACCCACTCACTCACCCCACTCCTCTATCACACTCCTCCACCACACTCCTCTACCCCTCTCCTCTCCGCAACTCCCCTCCCCGACTCTCCACCACCACTCCCCTCACCAACTCCCATACCCCACTCCCCTACTCCGCCCCCCGCCCCCACTCCGCTCCCCAACTCTCCTACCGCCTCCCCTTCCATCCACCTCCTCATTGCCCTCCACTCCCCAACTCTCCTCCCCCACTCCCCTTACCAACTCTCATACCCCACTCCCCTACTCCGCTGCCCTCCCTCACTCCCCTCCCCCACTCCCCTCCCCAACTGCCCTCCCTCAGTCCGCTACACCGCTCCCCTCCCCAACTCCCCTCCCCAACTCCCCTCCCACACTCCATGCCCCAACTCCAATGCCCCACTCCCCTCCCCCGCTCCCTTCCCCAACTCCCCTCCCCAACTCCCCTCCCACACTCCACGCCCCAACTCCAATGCCCCACTCCCCTCCCCCACCCTCCTCCCACACTCCCCTCCCTCACTCACTTCCACAACTCGCCTCCGTGCTCCCCTCCCCCGATCCCCTCCCCCGCTCCCCTCCCGCACAAACCTGCCCCACAACGCTCCCCACTCCTCTCCCCCACTCCAATCGCCCACTCCACTCCCCCACTACCCTCCCCCACACCCGTTCCACCACTCCGCTTCCCTGCACCTCCTCACTTCCCTCCCGAACCACACTCCCATCCACCACTACCCGCCCCCACTCCCCTACCCCACTCCCCAACCCCAATCCCCTACCCCACACCCCTACCCCACTCCGCACCCCCACTCCACAACACGACACCCCTACCCCTCTCCCCGCCCCCACTCCCACTCCCCTTCCCTGCACTTCTTCACTGCCTTCCACTACCCAACTCTCCTACCCCAAACATGTCCCCCACTCCACTCCCCCACTCACCTTCCCTCCACTCCCCTCCCCCACTCCACTCCCCTCTCCCCTTCCCCACTCAAATACGCCACTCCCCTCCCCCACTCCCTGTCCCCCACTCCCCTCCCTCACTCCCCTACCCACTCACTCACCCCACTCCTCTATCACACTCCTCTACCACACTCCTCTACCACACTCCTCTACCCCTCTCCTCTCCGCAACTCCCCTCCCCGACTCTCCACCACAACTCCCCGCACCAACTCCCATACCCCACACCCCTAATCCGCTCCCTGCCCCCACTACGCTCCCCAACTCTCCTACCGCCTCCCCTTCCATCCACCTCCTCATTGCCCTCCACTCCCCAACTCTCCTGCCCAACACACCTCCGCCACTCCATTCCCCCACTCCACTCCACTCTACACCCCCCCACTCCCCTACCCAACTCCCTTTCCCCCACTCCCCTCCCTCACCTCTCTACCCCACTCACACATCACTCACACAACCCTCCCCCACTCTACCCAACTCCCCTCCCCTAATCCTCTCCGCAACTCCCCTCCCCCACAACTCTCCCCCACACCCTGCCTCAACTCCCCTATCCCACTCCCTGCGCCAACTCCCATACCCCACTTCCCTACTCTGAACCCCTCCCCCACTCCCCTGCCCCAGCTCCCCTCCGTCGCTCCCCTACCCCACGCCCCTCCCCAACTCCCATTCCAACTCCCATTCCAACTCCCCTACCGCACTCCCCTCCCCCACTACCCTCCCGCACTCCCCTTCCCCTCTCCCATCCACCACTCCGCTTCCCTTCACCTCCTCACTCCCCTCCCGTACCACACTCCCATTCCCCACTACCCTCCCCCACTCCCCTACCCCACTCCACTCCCCCACCCCCTACCTCACTCCTCTAACGCACTCCCCTCCACACCACCCCACCTCACTTCCCGACCCCACTCCCCATCACCACACCCATACCCGACTCCCCTACCCCACTCCGCTCCCCCACTCCCCTACCCCACTCCCCAACACGACACCCCTACCCCACTCCCCTTCCCCACTCCCCTTCCCTCCACTCGCCTCCCACACTCCACTCCGCTCTCCCCGCCCCCACTCAAATACGCCACTCCCCTATCCCACACCCTGTCCCCCACTCCCCTCCCTCACTCCCCAACCATACTCACTCACCCTACTCCTGTACCACACACCTCTACCCAACTCCCCTCCCCCTCTCCACTCCGCCACTCCCCACCGCAACTCTCTTCCCCCACTCCCCTCACCAACGCCCATACCCCACTCCCCGACTCCGCTCCCCTCCCCCACTTCCCTTCCCAACTCCCCTACCCCTCTCCCCGACACCACACCCCTACCCCACGCGTCTACTCCGCACCCCTACCCCACTCCACGCCACCACACCCCTACCCCACTCCCCTACTCCGCTCCCCTCCCCCACTCCCCTCCCCCCACTCCCCGAACCCACTCCCCTGCCCAACACCCCTCCTCAACTCCCCTCCCTCACTCCTCTCCCCCACTCCCCTCCCCAACTCCCTTCTCCAACTCCCCTACCCCACTCCCCTCCCCAACTCACATTCCAACTCCCATTCCAACTCCCCTACCGCACTCCCCTCCCCACTCCCCTCCCCCTCTCCCGTCAACCACTCCGCTTCCCTTCACCTCCTCACTGCCCTCCCGTACCACGCTCCCATTCCCCACTACCCTCCCCCACTCCCTTACCCCACTCCACTCCCCCACTCCCCTACCGCACTCCCCTAACGCACTCCCCTCCACACCACCCTTACCTCACTTACCGACCCACTCCCCATCACCACACCCCTACCTGACTCCCCTACCCCACACCGCTCCCCCACTCCCCTACCCGACACCCCTACCTCACTCCCCTCCCCCACTCCCCTACCACACTCCCCAACACGACACCCCTACCCCACTCCCCTTCCCCACTCCCCTTCCCTCCACTCGCCTCCCACACTCCACTCCGCTCTCCCCGCCCGCACTCAAATACGCCACTCCCCTATCCCACACCCTGTCCCCCACTCCCCTCCCTCACTCCCCAACCCTACTCACTCACCCTACTCCTCTACCACACACCTCTACCCCACTCCCCTCCCCCTCTTCACTCCGCCACTCCCCTCCGCAACTCTCTTCCCCCACTCCCCTCACCAACGCCCATACCCCACTCCCCGACTCCGCTCCCCTCCCCCACTTCCCTTCCCAACTCCCCTACCCCACTCCCCGACAACACACCCCTACCCCACTCGTCTACTCCGCACCCCTACCCCACTCCACGCCACCACATCCCTACCCCACTCCCCTACTCCGCTCCTCTCCCCCACTCCCCTCCCCCCACTCCCCTAACCCACTCCCCTAGTCTGAACCCCTCCCCCACTCCCCTGCCCAACACCCCTCCTCAACTCCCCTCCCTCACTCCTCTCCCCCACTTCTCTCCCCAACTCCCTTCCCCAACTCCCCTACCCCATTCCCCTCCCCAACTCACATTCCAACTCCCATTCCAACTCCCCTACCGCTCTCCCCTCCCCCACTCCCCTCCCCCTCTCCCGTCCACCACTCCGCTTCCCTTCACCTCCTCACTGCCCTCCCGTACCACGCTCCCATTCCCCACTACCCTCCCCCACTCCCTTACCCCACTCCACGCCCCCACTCCCCTGCCGCACTCCCCTAACGCACACCCCTCCACACCACCCTTACCTCACTTACCGACCCCACTCCCCATCACCACACCACTACCTGACTCCCCTACCCCACACCGCTCCCCCACTCCCCTACCCGACACCCCTACCCCACTCCCCTCCCCCACTCCCCTTCCCTCCACCTCCTCACTGCCCTCCTCTACCCAACTCTCTTACCCCAAATATGTCCCCAACTCCACTTCCCACTCCCCTTCCCTCCACTCCCCTCCCACACTCCACTCCACTCTCCCCGCCCCCACTCAAATACGCCACTCCCCTATCCCACACCCTGTCCCCCACTCCCCTACCCCTCTCCACCCCGCCACTCCCTTCCCCAACTCTCCTCCCCTGCTACCCTCACCAACGTCCATACCCCACCCCCCGACTCCGAACCCCTCCCCCACTCCCCTTCCCAACTCCCCTACGATACTCCCCGACACCACACCCCTACCCCACACGCCTACTCCGCATCCCTACCCCACTCCCCGCCACCACACCCCTACCCCACTCCCCTACTCCGCTCCCCTCCCCCACTTCCCTCCCCCCACTCCCCTACCCCACTCCCTGTCCCCCACTCCCCTCCTTCACTCACCTACCCAAATCATACACCCTACTCCAATACCCCACTCCTCTACCCCACTCCCTTCCCCCTCTCCTCTCCGCAACTCCCCTCCCCAACTCCCATACCCCACTCCCCTACTCCGCTCCCCTCCGTCACTCCCCTCCCCCACTCCCCTCCCTCCCCTCTCTACCCCACTCACACATCCCACACCCCTCCCCCACTCTACCCCACTCCCCTCCCCTACTCCTCTCCGCAACTCCCCTCACCCTCTCCTCTCCCCCACACCCTGCCTCAACTCCCCTACCCCACTCCCTGCGCCAACTCCCATACCCCACTCCCCTACTCTGAACCCCTCCCCGATCCCCTGCCCCAAACCCCTCCTCAACTCCCCTCCCTCACTCCTCTCCCCCACTCCCCTCCCCAGCTCCCCTCCATCGCTCCCCTAACCCAACCCCCTCCCCAACTCCCATTCCAACTCCCATTCCAAGTCCCCTACTGCACTCCACTCCCCCACTCCCCTCCCCCACTCCCCTTCCCCTCTCCCGTCCACCACTCCGCTTCCCTTCACCTCCTCACTCCCCTCCCGTACCACGCTCCCATTCCCCACTACCCTCCCCCACTCCCCCAACCCCACTCCACTCCCCCACCCCCCTACCGCACTCCCCTAATGCACTCCCCTCCACACCACCCTTACCTCACTTCCCGACCCCACTCTCCATCACCACACCCCTACCCGACTCCCCTTCCATCCACCTCCTCATTGCCCTCCACTCCCCAACTCTCCTGCCCTACACAGCTCCCCCACTCCATTCCCCCACTCCACTCCACTCTCCCTGCCCCCACTCACTTACACCACTCCCCTACCCAACTCCCCGTTCCCCACTCACACATCCCACACCCCTCCCCCATTCTACCCCACTCCATTCCCCTACTCCTCTCCGCAACTCCCCTCCCCCACTCCTCTCCCCCACACCCTGCCTCAACTCCCCTACCCCACTCCCTGCGGCAACTCCCAAACCCCACTCCCCTAGACTGAACCCCTCCCCCACTCCCCTGCCCAACACCCCTCCTCAACTCCCCTCCCTCACTCCTCTCCCCCACTCCCCTCCCCACTCCCCTCCCCAACTCCCCTACCACACTCCCCTCCCCAACTCCCATTCCAACTCCCATTCCAACTCCCCTACCGCACTCCCCTCCCCCACTCCCCTCACCCACTCCCCTTCCCCTCTCCCGTCCACCACTCCGCTTCCCTTCACCTCCTCACTCCCCTCCCGTACCACGCTCCCATTCCCCACTACCCTCCCTCACTCCCTTACCCCACTCCACTCCCCCACTCCCCTACCGCTCTCCCCTAACGCACTCCCCTCCACACCATCCTTACCTCACTTCCCGACCCCACTCTCCATCACAACACCCCTACCCGACTCCCCTACCCCACACCGCGCCCCCACTCCCCTACCCGACACCCCTACCCCACTCCCCTCCCCCACTCCCCTTCCCTCCACCTCCTCACTGCCCTCCACTACCCAACTCTCTTACCCCAAATATGTCCCCAACTCCACTTCCCACTCCCCTTCCCTCCACTCCGCTCCCACACTCCACTCCACTCTCCCCGCCCCCACTCAAATACGCCACTCCCCTATCCCACACCCTGTCCCCCACTCCCCTCCCTCACTCCCCAACACTACTCACTCACCCTACTCCTCTACCACACACCTGTACCCCACTCCCTTCCCCCTCTCCACCCCGCCACTCCCTTCCCCAACTCTCCTCCCCTACTCCCCTCACCAACGCCCATACCCCACTCCCCTACTCCGCTCCCCTCCCCCACTCCCCTTCCCAACTCCCCTACGACACTCCCCGACACCACGCCTCTACCCCACTCGCCTACTCTGCACCCCTGCCCCACTCCCCGCCACCACTCCCCTACCCCACTCCCCTACCCCACTCCACTCACCCACTCCACTACCCCACTCCCCGACAGCACACCGCTTCCCCACTCCCCTACTCCGCTCCCCTCCCCCACTTCCCTCCCCCCACTCCCCTACCCCACTCCACTCACCCACTCCACTACCCCACTCCACGCCACCACATCCCTACCCCACTCCCCTACTCCGCTCCTCTCCCCCACTCCCCTCCCCCCACTCCCCTAACCCACTCCCCTAGTCTGAACCCCTCCCCCACTCCCCTGCCCAACACCCCTCCTCAACTCCCCTCCCTCACTCCTCTCCCCCACTTCTCTCCCCAACTCCCTTCCCCAACTCCCCTACCCCATTCCCCTCCCCAACTCACATTCCAACTCCCATTCCAACTCCCCTACCGCTCTCCCCTCCCCCACTCCCCTCCCCCTCTCCCGTCCACCACTCCGCTTCCCTTCACCTCCTCACTGCCCTCCCGTACCACGCTCCCATTCCCCACTACCCTCCCCCACTCCCTTACCCCACTCCACGCCCCCACTCCCCTACCGCACTCCCCTAACGCACACCCCTCCACACCACCCTTACCTCACTTACCGACCCCACTCCCCATCACCACACCACTACCTGACTCCCCTACCCCACACCGCTCCCCCACTCCCCTACCCGACACCCCTACCCCACTCCCCTCCCCCACTCCCCTTCCCTCCACCTCCTCACTGCCCTCCTCTACCCAACTCTCTTACCCCAAATATGTCCCCAACTCCACTTCCCACTCCCCTTCCCTCCACTCCCCTCCCACACTCCACTCCACTCTCCCCGCCCCCACTCAAATACGCCACGCCCCTATCCCACACCCTGTCCCCCACTCCCCTACCCCTCTCCACCCCGCCACTCCCTTCCCCAACTCTCCTCCCCTGCTACCCTCACCAACGCCCATACCCCACCCCCCGACTCCGATCCCCTCCCCCACTCCCCTTCCCAACTCCCCTACGATACTCCCCGACACTACACCCCTACCCCACACGCCTACTCCGCATCCCTACCCCACTCCCCGCCACCACACCCCTACCCCACTCCCCTACTCCGCTCCCCTCCCCCACTTCCCTCCCCCCACTCCCCTACCCCACTCCCTGTCCCCCACTCCCCTCCTTCACTCACCTACCCAAATCATACACCCTACTCCAATACCCCACTCCTCTACCCCACTCCCTTCCCCCTCTCCTCTCCGCAACTCCCCTCCCCAACTCCCATACCCCACTCCCCTACTCCGCTCCCCTCCGTCACTCCCCTCCCCCACTCCCCTCCCTCCCCTCTCTACCCCACTCACACATCCCACACCCCTCCCCCACTCTACCCCACTCCCCTCCCCTACTCCTCTCCGCAACTCCCCTCACCCTCTCCTCTCCCCCACACCCTGCCTCAACTCCCCTACCCCACTCCCTGCGCCAACTCCCATACCCCACTCCCCTACTCTGAACCCCTCCCCGATCCCCTGCCCCAAACCCCTCCTCAACTCCCCTCCCTCACTCCTCTCCCCCACTCCCCTCCCCAGCTCCCCTCCATCGCTCCCCTAACCCAACCCCCTCCCCAACTCCCATTCCAACTCCCATTCCAAGTCCCCTACTGCACTCCACTCCCCCACTCCCCTCCCCCACTCCCCTTCCCCTCTCCCGTCCACCACTCCGCTTCCCTTCACCTCCTCACTCCCCTCCCGTACCACGCTCCCATTCCCCACTACCCTCCCCCACTCCCCCAACCCCACTCCACTCCCCCACCCCCCTACCGCACTCCCCTAATGCACTCCCCTCCACACCACCCTTACCTCACTTCCCGACCCCACTCTCCATCACCACACCCCTACCCGACTCCCCTTCCATCCACCTCCTCATTGCCCTCCACTCCCCAACTCTCCTGCCCTACACAGCTCCCCCACTCCATTCCCCCACTCCACTCCACTCTCCCTGCCCCCACTCACTTACGCCACTCCCCTACCCAACTCCCCGTTCCCCACTCACACATCCCACACCCCTCCCCCATTCTACCCCACTCCATTCCCCTACTCCTCTCCGCAACTCCCCTCCCCCACTCCTCTCCCCCACACCCTGCCTCAACTCCCCTACCCCACTCCCTGCGGCAACTCCCAAACCCCACTCCCCTAGACTGAACCCCTCCCCCACTCCCCTGCCCAACACCCCTCCTCAACTCCCCTCCCTCACTCCTCTCCCTCACTCCCCTCCCCACTCCCCTCCCCAACTCCCCTACCACACTCCCCTCCCCTCCCCAACTCCCATTCCAACTCCCATTCCAACTCCCCTACCGCACTCCCCTCCCCCACTCCCCTCACCCACTCCCCTTCCCCTCTCCCGTCCACCACTCCGCTTCCCTTCACCTCCTCACTCCCCTCCCGTACCACGCTCCCATTCCCCACTACCCTCCCTCACTCCCTTACCCCACTCCACTCCCCCACTCCCCTACCGCTCTCCCCTAACGCACTCCCCTCCACACCATCCTTACCTCACTTCCCGACCCCACTCTCCATCACCACACCCCTACCCGACTCCCCTACCCCACACCGCGCCCCCACTCCCCTACCCGACACCCCTACCCCACTCCCCTCCCCCACTCCCCTTCCCTCCACCTCCTCACTGCCCTCCACTACCCAACTCTCTTACCCCAAATATGTCCCCAACTCCACTTCCCACTCCCCTTCCCTCCACTCCGCTCCCACACTCCACTCCACTCTCCCCGCCCCCACTCAAATACGCCACTCCCCTATCCCACACCCTGTCCCCCACTCCCCTCCCTCACTCCCCAACACTACTCACTCACCCTACTCCTCTACCACACACCTGTACCCCACTCCCTTCCCCCTCTCCACCCCGCCACTCCCTTCCCCAACTCTCCTCCCCTACTCCCCTCACCAACGCCCATACCCCACTCCCCTACTCCGCTCCCCTCCCCCACTCCCCTTCCCAACTCCCCTACGACACTCCCCGACACCACTCCTCTACCCCACTCGCCTACTCTGCACCCCTGCCCCACTCCCCGCCACCACTCCCCTACCCCACTCCCCTACCCCACTCCACTCACCCACTCCACTACCCCACTCCCCGACAGCACACCGCTTCCCCACTCCCCTACTCCGCTCCCCTCCCCCACTTCCCTCCCCCCACTCCCCTACCCCACTCCACTCACCCACTCCACTACCCCACTCCCCGACACCACACCGCTTCCCCACTCCCCTACTCCGCTCCCCTCCCCCACTTCCCTCCCCCCACTCCTCTACCCCACTCCCTTCCCCCTCTCCTCTCCGCAACTCCCCTCCCCAACTCCCCTCCCCAACTCTCCTCCTCAACTCTCCTCCCCCACTCCCCTCACCAACTCCCATACCCCACTCCGCTCCCCCACTCCCCTCCCTCACCTCTCTACCCCACTCACACATCCCACACCCCTCCCCCACTCTACCCCACTCCCCTCCCTTACTCCTCTCCGCAACTCCCCTCCCCCACTCCTCTCCCCCACACCCTGCCTCAACTCCCATACCCCACTCCCCTACTCTGAACCCCTCCCCGATCCCCTGTCCCATACCCCTCCTCAACTCCCCTCCTTCACTCCTCTCCCCCACTCCCCTCCCCAGATCCCCTCCATCGCACCCCTACCCCACCCCTCTCCCCAACTCCCATTCCAACTCCCATTCCAACTCCCCTACCGCACTCCCCTCCCCCACTCCCGTCCCCACTCCCCTTCCCCTCTCCCGTCCACCACTCCGCTTCCCTTCACCTCCTCACTCCCCTCCCGTACCACGCTCCCTTTCCCCACTACCCTCCCCCACTTCCCCAACCCCACTCCACTCCCCCACCCCCCTACCGCACTCCCCTAACGCGCTCCCCTCCACACGACCCCTACCTCACTTCCCGACCCCACTCCCCATCGCCACACCCCTACCCGACTCCCCTACCTCACTCCGCTCCCCCCAATCCCCTTCCCTCCACTCGCCTGCCACACTCCACTCCCGTCTCCCCGCCCCCACTCAAATACACCACTCCCCTATCCCACACCCTGTCCCCCACTCCCCTCCCTCACTCCCCAACCCTACTCACTCACCCTACTCCTCTACCACACACTATTACCTCACTCCCCTCCCCCTCTCCACTCCGCCACTCCCCTCCCCAACTCTCCTCCCCCACTCACCTTACCAACGCCCATACCCCACTCCCCTACTCCGCTCCCCTCCCCCACTTCCCTTCCCAACTCCCCTACCCCACTCCCCGACATCGCACCCCTACCCCACTCGTCTACTCCACGCCCCTACCCCACTCCCCGCCACCACACCCCTACCCCACTCCCCTACCCCTCACTATGCCCCCACTCCACTACCCCACTCCCCGACACCACACCCCTACCCCACTCCCCTCCCCCACTCCCCTCCCCCCACTCCCCTACTCCACTCCCTGTCCCCCATTCCCCTCCTTCACTCACCTACCCCACTCACACACCCTACACCAATACCCCACTCCTCTACCCCACTCCCGTCCCCCTCTCCTCTCTGCAACTCCCCTCCCCAACGCCCCTCCCCAACTCTCCTCCCAACTCTCCTCCCCCACTCCCCTTAACAACTCCCATACCCCACTCCCCTACTCCGCTCCCCTCCCCAACTCCCCTTCCCCACTCCACTCCCCAACTCCCCTTCCTCACTCCCCTCCCCCACTCCCCTACCACACTCCCCTCCCCAACACCCCTCCCCAACTCCCCTCACCCACCCTCTTCTCACACTCCCCTCCCTCACTCACTTCCACAACTCGCCTACGTGCTCCCCTCCCCCGCTCCATTCCCCCGCTCCCCTCCCGCACTTACCTGCCCCACAACGCTCCCCAGTCCTCTGCCCCACTCCTCTGACCCACTCCAATGGCCCACTCCTCTCCCCCACTCCCCTCCTCAAGTCCCCTCCCCAACTCCCCTACCCCTCTCCCCTCCCCAACTCCCATTCCAACTCCCATTCCAACTCCCCTACCGCACTCCCCTCCCCCACTCCCGTCCCCCACTCCCCTCACCCTCTCCCGTCCACCACTCCGCTTCCCTTCACCTCCTCACTGCCCCCCCGTTCCACGCTCCCATTCCCCACTACCCTCCCCCACTCCTCTACCGCACTCCCCTAACGCACTCCCCTCACCCTCTCTTACCCCACTTCCCTCCCCAACTCCTCTCCCCAACACCCCTCCCCAACTCTCCTCCCCCACTCCTCACACAAACTCCCATACCCCAAATCGCCTCCCCAACTCCCCTCCCCAACTCCCCTCCCCAACTCTCCTCCCACACTCTTCTCACGAACTCCCATACCCCACTCCCCTACTCCGCATCCCTCCCCCACTCACCACCCTACTCCTACACCCCACTCCTCTACCCCGCTCCTCTCCGCAACGCCCCTCCCCAACTCTCCTCCCCCACTCCCCTTACCAACTCCCATACCCCACTCCCCTACTTCGCTCCGCTCGCTCACTCCCCTCCCAACTCCCCTCCCTCACTCCCCTACCCCGCTCCCCTCCCCAACTCCCCTCCCCAACTCCCCTCTCCAACTCCCCTCCCCAACTCCCCTCTCCAACTCCCCTCCCCAACTCCCCTCCCCCACTCTCCTCCCACACTCCCCTCCCTCACTCACTTCCACTACTACCCTCCCCCCCTCCCCTCCCCCGCTCCCCTCCCACACTAACCTCCCCCAAAACGCTCCCCACTCCTCTGCCCCACTCCTCTGCCCCACTCCTCTGCCCATTCCCCTACACCACTCCCCACCCCCACTCCCCTCCCCCACTCCCCTCCCACAATCCCCTCCCCAACTCCCCTCCCCAACTACCCTCCCCCACACTCCTCCCACACTCCCCTCCCTCACTCACTTCCACAACTCCCCTCCGTGCTCCCCTCCCCCGCACTCCTGCCCCGCTCCCCTCCCGCACTAACCTCCCCCACACCGATCCTCACTCCTCTGCCCCACTCCTCTGCCCCACTTACCTCCCCACTCCACTCCCCCACTACCCTCCCCCACACCCGTTCCACCACTCCGCTTCCCTGCACCTCCTCACTTCCCTCCACTACCCAACTCTCCTACCCCAAACACGTCCCCCACTCCAATCCCCCACTCCCCTTCCCTCCACTCCCCTCCCCCACTCCACTCCCCTATCCCCGCCCCCACGCAAATACGCCACTCCCCTACCCCACCCCCTGTCCCCCACACCCCTCCCTCTCTCCCCAAGCCAACTCACTCACCCCACTCCTCTACCACACACCACTACCCCACTCCCCTACCCCACTCCCCTCCCCCACTCCCCTCCCACCCTCCCCTGCCCAACTCCCCTCCCCAACTCCCCTCCCCTACCCTCCTCCCACACTCCACTCCCTCACTCACTTCCACAACTCCCCTCCCCCACTCCCCTCCCACACTCCCCTGCCCAACTCCCCTCCCCAACTACCCTCCCCCACCCTCCTCCCACACTCCCCTCCCTCACTCACTTCCACAACTCCCCTCCGTGCTCCCCTCCCCCGCTCTCCTGCCCCGCTCCCCTCCCGCACTAACCTCCCCCACACCGATCCTCACTCCTCTGCCCCACTCCTCTGCCCCACTTCCTCCCCACTCCCCTCCCCCACTCCCCTCCCACCCTCCCCTGCCCAACTCCCCTCCCCAACTCCCCTCCCCCACCCTCCTCCCACACTCCACTCCCTCACTCACTTCCACAACTCCCCTCCCCCACTCCCCTCCCACACTCCCCTGCCCAACTCCCCTCCCCTACTCCCCTCCCCCACCCTCCTCCCACACTCCACTCCCTCACTCACTTCCACAACTCCTGTGCCCCACTCCTCTGCCTCACTCCCGTCACCCACTCCACTCCCCCAATACCCTCCCCCGCACCCGTTTCACCACTCCGCTTCCCTGCACCTCCTCACTGCCCTCGCGTACCACACTCCCATTCACCACTACCCGCCCCCACTCCCCTACCCCACTCCCCTAACCCACTCCGCTCCCCCACTCCCCAACACGACACCCCTACCCCACTCCCCTCCCCACTCCCCTTCCCTCCACCTCCTCACTGCCCTCCACTACACAACTGTCCTACCCCAAACACGTCCCCCACTCCACTCCCCCACTCCCCTTCCGTCCACTCCCCTCCCCCACTCCACTCCCCTCTCCTCGCCCCCACTCAAATACGCCACTCCCCTACCCCACTCCCTGTCCCCCCTCCCCTCCCTCAATCCCCAACCGCACTCACTCACGTCACTCCTCTACCACACACCACTACCCCACTCCCCTACCCCACTCCGCTCCCCCTCTCCACTACCCCACTCCCCGACACCACTCCCCTACCCCACTCCCCTACTCCGCTCCCCTCCCCCACTCCCCTCCCCCCACTCCCGTACCCCACTCCCTGTCCCCCACTCCCCTCCTTCACTCACCTACCCCACTCACACAGCCTACTCCTGTACCCCACCTTTCGATCCCACTCCCCTTCCCCTCTCCTCTCCGCAACTCCCCTCCCCAAATTCCCCTCCCCAACTCTCCTCCCCAACTCTCCTCCCCCACTCCCGTCACCAACTCCCATACCCCACTCCACTACTCCGCTCCCCTCCCTCAATCCCCTCCCCCACTCCACTCCCCAACTGCCCTCCCTCACTCCGCAACCCCGCGCCCCTCCAAAACTCCCCTCCCCAACTCCCCTCCCCAAGTCTCCTCCCCCACTCCACTCCCCAACTCCCCTCCCCCACTCCCCTCTCCCACTCCCCTCCCACAATCCCCTCCCCAACTGCCCTCCCCATCTCCCCACCCCCTCTCTCCTCCCACACTTCCCTCCCTCAATCACTTACACAACTCCACTCCCCGCTCCCCTCCGCCGCTCCCCTCCCACACTAACCTCCCCCACAACGCTCCCCACTCCTCTGCCCCACTCTTCTGCCCCACTCCTCTGCCCCACTCCCCTCAACCACTCCGCTCCTCCACTCCCTTACCCCACTCCCCTCCACCACACCCCACCCCACTCCCCTACCCCACTCCCTGTCCCCCACTCCCCTCCCTCATTCCCCTACCCCACTGACCACCCTACCCCTATACCCCACTCCTCTACCCCACTCCCCTCCCCCTCTCCTCTCCGCAACGCCCCTCCCCAACTCTCCTCCCCCACTCCCCTCACCAACTCCCATACCCCACTCCCATAATCCGCTCTCCAACCTCACTCCCCTCCCCACTCCCCTCCCTCACTCCCCTACCCCGCTCCCCTCCCCAGATCCCCTCCACAACTCCCCTCCCCCACTCCACTCCCCAACTCCCCTGCTGCACTCCCCTGCCACACTCCCTTCACCCACTCCCCTCCCCAACTCTCCTCCCCCACTCCCCTCCCTCACTCACCTCCACAACTCCCCTCTCCCGCTCCCCTCCCACACTAACCTCCACCACTCCTCTGCCCCACTCCTCTGCTCCACTCCTCTGCCCCACTCCCCTCCCCCACTCCCCTCCCCCACTCCGCTTCCCTGCACTTCCTCACTGCATCCCGTACAACACCCAGCCCCCACTACCCTCCCCCACTACCATCCCCCACTCCCCTACCCCACTCCACTCCCCCACTCCCCTACCGCACTCCCCTCCACTACTCCCCTACCCCACTCCCATACACCACACCACCAACCCCACTCCCCTTCCCCACTCCCCTACCCCACTCCGCTCCCCCACTCCCCTACCCCACTCCCCGACACTACACCCCTACCCCATTCCCCTCCCCTCCGCCTCCTCACTGCACTCCACTACCCAACTCTCCTGCCCCACACACTTCCCCCACTCCACTCCCCACTCCCCTTCCCTCCGCTCGCCTCGACCACTCCATTCCCCTCTCTCCGCCCCCACTCACTTACGCCACTCCCCCACCCCACTCCATGTCCCCCACTCCCCTCCCTCACTCCCCTAACGCTCTCACACACCCCACTCCCCTCCCCCACTCCTCTACCCAACTCCCCTCCCCCTCTCCTCACCGCAACTTCCCTCCACCACTCCACTCCCCCACTCCCTGCATGAACACCCCTCCCCCACTCCCGTACCAACCTCCCCTTGCCCCTCCCATCCCCAACTCCCCTCCCCAACACCCGTACGGCACTCCCCTCCCTACTCCCCTCCTCCACTCCAGTCCCCAACTCCCCTCACCCTCCCTTCCCCCACTTCCCTCCCCAACTCCTCTCCCCAACACCCCTCCATAACTCTCCTCCCCCACTCCTCACACAAACTCCCATACCCCAAATCCCCTCACCCACTCCACTCCCCTCTCCCCGCCCCCACACAAATACGCCACTCCCCTCCCCCACTCCCTGTCCCCCACTCCTCTCCCTCACTCCCCTACCCCAATCACTCGCCCCACTCCTCTACCACACTCCTCTACCACTCTCCTCTACCCCTCTCCTCTCCGCAACTCCCCTCCCCAACTCTCCTCCCCGACTCCCCTCACTAACTCCCATACCCCACTCCCCTACTCCGCTCCCTGCCCCCACTCCCCTCCCCCCACTCCCCTGTCACACTCCCCGACAACACCCGCCTGCCCCACTCCCCTACTCCGCTACCCTCCCCCACACCCCTCCCCCATCTCCCTTACTCCACTCCCCGCTACCACAGCCCTACCACACTCCCCTACCCCTCTCCGCTCCCCCACTCCCCTACCCCACACCCCCACCCCACTCCATGTCCCCCACTCCCCTCCCTCACTCCCCTAACCCTCTCACACATCCCACTCCCCTCCCCACTCCTCTACCCAACTCCCCTCCCCCTCTGCTCACCGCAACTTCCCTCCACCACTCCACTCCCCCACTCCCTGCATTAACACCCCTCCCCCGCTCCCGTACCAACCTCCCCTTGCCCCTCCCCTCCCCATCTCCCCTCCCCAACACCCGTACGGCACTCCCCTCCCGACTCCCCTCCTCCACTCCTGTCCCCAACTCCCCTCACCCTCCCTTCCCCCACTTCCCTCCCCAACTCCTCTCCCCAACACCCCTCCCCAACTCTCCTCCCCCACTCCTCACACAAACTCCCATACCCCAAATCGCCTCCCCAACTCCCCTCCCCAACTCCCCTCCCCAACTCTCCTCCCACACTCTTCTCACCAACTCCCATACCCCACTCCCCTACTCCGCATCCCTCCCCCACTCAACACCCTACTCCTACACCCCACTCCTCTACCCCGCTCCTCTCCGCAACGCCCCTCCCCAACTCTCCTCCCCCACTCCCCTTACCAACTCCCATACCCCACTCCCCTACTCCGCTCCGCTCGCTCACTCCCCTCCCAACTCCCCTCCCTCACTCCCCTACCCCGCTCCCCTCCCCAACTCCCCTCCCCAACTCCCCTCTCCAACTCCCCTCCCCAACTCCCCTCTCCAACTCCCCTCCCCAACTCCCCTCCCCCACTCTCCTCCCACACTCCCCTCCCTCATTCACTTCCACTACTACCCTCCCCCGCTCCCCTCCCCCGCTCCCCTCCCACACTAACCTCCCCCAAAACGCTCCCCACTCCTCTGCCCCACTCCTCTGCCCCACTCCTCTGCCCATTCCCCTACACCACTCCCCACCCCCACTCCCCTCCCCCACTCCCCTCCCCCACGCCCGTTCCACCACTCCGCTTCCCTGCACCTCCTCACTGCCCTCCCGTACCACACTCCCCTCCCCCACTCCACTCTCCTCTCCCCGCCCCCACTCAAATACGCCACTCCCCTACCCCACTCCCTGTCCCCCACTCCCCTCCCTCACTCCCCTACCCCAATCACTCACCCCACTCCTCTACCACACTCCTCTACCCCTCTCCTCTCCGCAACTCTCCTCCCCAACTCTCCTCCCCCACTCCCCTCAATAACTCCCATACCCCACTCCCCTACTCCGCTCCCTGCCCCCACTCCCCTCCCCCCACTCCCCTATCACACTCCCCGACACAACACCCCTGCCCCACTCCCCTACTCCGCTCCCCTCCCCCACACCCCTACCCCACTCCCCTACCCCAATCCCTGTCCCCCACTCCCCTCCCTCATTCACCTACCCCACTCACCACCCTACTCCTACACCCCACTCCTCTACCCAACTCCCCTCCCCTCCCCCACTTCCCTCCCCAACTCCCCTCCCCAACTCCCCTCCCCAACTCTCGTCCCCCACTCCTCACACAAACTCCCATACCCTAAAACCCCTCCCCAACTCCCCTCCCCAACTCACCTCCCCAACACCCCTCTGCAACTCCCCTCTGCAACGCCCCTCCCCAACTCCCCTCCCCCACTTCCCTCCCCAACTCCCCACACCAACTCCCCTCCCCAACTCTCCTCCCCCACTCCTCACACAAACTCCCATACCCCAACTACCCTCCCCAACTCCCATCCCGAACTCCCCTCTGCAACTCCTCTCTGCAATGTCCCTCACCAACTCCCCTCCCCAACACCCCTCCCCCTTCTCCTCCCCCACGCCCCTCACCAACTCCCATACCCCACCCCCTACTCCGCATCCCTCCCCCACACCCCTCCCCCACACCCCTCCTCAACTCCCATTCCAACTCCCCTCCCGCACTCCACTCCCCCACTCCCCTCCCCCACTCCGCTCCCCAACTCCCCTCCCCCACTCCCCAACTCCCCTCCCCCACTCTCCTCCCTCACTCACCTCCCCAACTCCCCTCCCCCACTCCCCTGCCCCACTCCCCTGCCCCACCTCCTCCCCCACTCTTTTACCCAACTCCCCGACCCCACTCCCCTACCACACTCCACTCCCCCACTCCCCTCCCCAACACCCTTCCCCACTCTCTTACCCAACTCCCCGACCCCACTCCCCTACCCCTCTCCACTACCCCACTCCCCGACACCACGCCCCTACACCACACCCCTACTCCGCTCCCCTCCCCCACTCCCCTGCCCCACTCCCCTGCCCCACCTCCTCCCCCACTCTTTTACCCAACTCCCCGACCCCACTCCCCTACCACACTCCACTCCCCCACTCCCCTCCCCAACTCCCTTCCCCACTCTCTTACCCAACTCCCCGACCCCACTCCCCTACCCCACTCCACTACCCCACTCCCCGACACCATACCCCTACCCCACATCCCTACTCCGCTCCCCTCCCCCACTCCCATATCCCACTCCCTGTCGCCCACTCCACTCCTTCACTCACCTACCCCACTCACACACCCTACTCCTATACCACACTCCTCTACCCCACTCCCCTCCCCCTCTCCTCTCCGTAAATCTCCTCCCCAACTCTCCTCCCCAACTCTCATCCCCCACTCACCTCACAAACTCCCATAACCCACTTCCCTGCCCCGCTCCCCACCCTCACTCCCCTACCCACTCCCCTCCCGAACTGCCCTCCGTCACTCCCCTACCCCACCCCCCTCCCCAACTCCCCTGCCCCACCCCCCTCCCCCACTCCCCTCCCCAACTCCCATCCCCAACTCCCCTCCCCAACTCCCCTCACCCACTCTCCTCTCACACTCCCCTCCCTCACTCACTTCCACAACTCCCCTCCCCGCTCCCCTCCCCCGCTCCCCTCCCACACTAACCTCCCCCACTCCCCTCCCCACTCCTCTTCCCCACTCCTCTGCCCCATTCCCCTTCCCCACTCCCCTCCCCACTCCCCTCCCCCACTACCCTTTCCCACTCGCGTTCCACCACTCCGCTTCCCTGCACCTCCTCCCTGCCCTCCCGCAGCACAATCCCATCCACCACTACCCTCCCCCACTCCCTACCCCACACCCCTACCCCACTCCCCTACCCCACAACACTCCCCCACTCCCGTACCCCACTCCCCAACTCGACACACCTACCGCATTCCCCTACCCCACTCCCCTTCCCTCCAACTCCTCACTGCCCTGCACTACCCAACTCTCCTACCCCAAACACGTCCCCCACTCCACTCCCCAACTCCCCTTCCCTCCACTCCCCTCCCCCACTCCGCTCCGCTCACCCCGCGCCCACTCAAACACGCCTCTCCCCTACACCACTCCCTGTCCCCAAACCCCTCCCTCACTCCCCTACCCCAATCACTCACCCCACTCCTTTACCACACTCCGCTACTACACTCCTCTACCCCTCTCCTCTCTGTAACTCCCCTCCCCAACTCTCCTCCCCACTCCCCTCACAAACTCCCATTCCCCACTCCCCTACTCCGCTCCCTGCCCACACTCCCCTCCCCGCCCTCCCCTACCCCACACGCCAACACCACACCCCTACCCCACTCCCCTACTCCGCTCCGCTCCCCCACTCCCCTCCCCTTCCCTCCCCACTCTCACACTCACTTCCCCCACGCCCCTCCTCCACTGCCCTTGTACATTCCCCTCATCAGTCCACTGCCCTCCGCACTCACCCTCTCCAACACCTCTCCCCCACTCTCTTCCCCCTCCTTAACCCAAATTCCTATCCCACCCACTCCATTCACACACTCCCTTACCCGTCCCCTCCCCATTCCTCTCCCCCATCCACTCCCCACCCCTCCTTTCCCCACTCCTCTCCCCCACTCCTCTCCCCCACTCCTCTCCACTACACCCTCCCCCTCTTCATTCCCCTCCACCACCCCCTCCCTCCCCCTCTTCATTCCCATCCACCACCCCCTCCCTCCACATCTTCATTCCCCTCCACCACCCACTCCCTCCGCCTGTTCATTGCCCACCTCCCCCTCCCTCCCCTTCGTCCCCTCTTCATTCCCATCCACCACCTCCTCCCTCCAGATCTTCATTCCCCTCCACCACCCCCTCCCTCCGCCTGTTCATTGCCCACCTCCCCCTCCCTCCCCCTTCGTCCCCTCTTCATTCCCATCCACCACCTCCTCCCTCCACTTCTTCATTCCCCTCCACTCCCCCTCCCTCCGCATCTTCATTCCCATCCAACTCCCACTCCCTCCCCCTCCTCATTCCACTCCACCACCCCCTCCCTCCCCCTCTTCATTCCACTCCACCACCCCCTCCATAACCCTCTTAATTCCACTCCACCACCCCCTCCCTCCCCCTCTTCATTCCACTCCACCACCCCCTCCATAACCCTCTTAATTCGACTCCACCACCCCATCCCTCCCCATCGTCATTCCCATCCACCACCCCTCCCTCCCTCCCTCTCTTCATTCCCATCCAACACCCCCTCCTTCCTTCTCTTCATTGCCCTCCACCTCCTCCTCCCTCCCCCTCTTCATTCCCCTCCACCACCACTCCCTCCTTCTCTTCATTCCCCTCCACCTACCCCTCCCTCCCCCTCTTCATTCCCATCCACAACACCCTCCCTCCCCCTCTTCATTCCCATCCACCTCCGCCTCCCTCCCCCTCTTCATTCCCCTCCACCTCCCCCTCCCTCCCCCTCTTCATTCCCCTCCACCTCCCCCTCCCTCCCCCTCTTTATTCCCCTCCACCTCCCCCTCCCTCCCCCTCTTCATTCCCATCCACCTACCCCTCCCTCCCCCTCTTCATTCCCCTCCTCCTCCCCCTCCCTCCCCCTCTTCATTCCCCTCCACCTCCCCCTCCCTCCCCCTCTTCATTCCCATCCACCTCCGCCTCCCTCCCCCTCTTCATTCCCCTCCACCTCCCCCTCCCTCCCCCTCTTCATTCCCCTCCTCCTCCCCCTCCCTCCCCTCTTCATTCCCATCCACCTCCGCCTCCCTCCCCCTCTTCATTCCTTTCCACCTCCCCCTCCCTCCCCCTCTTCATTCCCCTCCACTTGCCCCTCCCTCCCCCTCTTCATTCCCCTCCACCTCCCCGTCCCTCCCCCTCTTCATTCCCATCCTCCTCCCCCTCCCTCCCCCTCTTCATTCCCCTCCACCACCCCTCCCTCCCCCTCTTCTTTCCCCTCCACACCCTGTGCCTCCCTCTCTTCATTCCCCTCAAGCTCCCCCTCCCTCACCTTCTTCATTCTTCACCAAGCCCTTCCTGCCCCTCTTCATTCCACTCCACCTCCCCCTCCCTCCCTCTCTTCATTCCCCTCCACCTCCACTCCCTCCCCCTCTTCATTCCCCTCCACCACCCCCTCCCTCCCCCTCTTCATTCCCCTCCACCACCCCCTCCCTCCGCCTCATCATTCCCCGCCACCACTCCCTCCCTCCCTCTCTTCATTCCCCTCCACCATCCCCTCCCTCCGCCTCTTCATTCTCCACCACCACTCCCTCCCTCCCCCTCTTCATTCCCCTCCACCACCCCCTCCCTCCGCCTCATAATTCCCCTCCACCACTCCCTCCCTCCCTCTCTTCATTCCCCTCCACCATCCCCTCCCTCCCTCTCTTCTTTCTCCTCCACCACCCACACCCTCCCCCTCTTCATTCTCCTCCACCACTCCCTCCCTTCCTCTCTTCATTCCCCTCCACCATCCCCTCCCTCCCCCTCTTCTTTCTCCTCCACCACCCCCACCCTCCCCCTCTTCTTTCTCCTCCACCACCCACACCCACCCCCTCTTCATTCCCCTCCACCACCCCCTCCCTCCGCCTCATCATTCCCCTCCACCACCCCTCCCTCCCCCTCCTCATTCTCCTCCACCTCCCCCTCTCTCCCCCTCTTCATTCCCCTCCGCCTCCCCCTCCCTCCCCCTCTTCATTCCCATACACATCCCCCTCCCTCTCCCTCTCCATTCCCCTCCAGATCCCCTTCTCTCCCCATCTTCATTCTACTCCACCACCCACACCCTTCCCCTCTTCATTCCCCTCCACCTGCCCCTCCCTCCCCATCTTCATTCTCCTGCACCACCCCCTCCCTCCACCTCTTCATTCCCCTCCACCAACCCCTCCCTCCACCTCTTCATTCCCCTACACATCCCCCTCCCTCTCCCTCTCCATTCCCCTCCAGCTCCCCCTCACTCCCCCTCTTCATACCCCTCCACCACCCCCTCCCTCCCCCTCTTCATTCCCATCCACCTCCCCCTCCCTCCCCATCTTCATTCCCCTCCACCACTCCCTCCCTCCCCCTCTTCATTCCCCTCAAGCTCCCCCTCCCTCCCCCTCTTCATTATTTACCAAGCCCTTCCTGCCCCTCTTCATTCCACTCCACCTCCCCTCCCTCCCCCTCTTCATTCCCCTCCACCTCCTCTCCCTCCCCCTCTTCATTCCCATCCACCTCCCCACCGTCCTCCTCTTCTTTCCCCTCCACCACCCCCTCCCACCCCCTCTTCGTTCCCCTCCACCACTCACTCCTTCCCCCTCTTCATTCCCCTCCACCACCACCTCCCTCCCCCTTTGCATTTTCCTCCACCACCCCATCCCGCCCCCTCTTCTTTCTCCTCTACCACCCACTCCCTCCCCCTTTTCATTCCCATCCAACACCACCACCCTCCCCCACTTTATTCCCCTCCACCACCCCTCCCTCCCCCCTTCATTCATCTCCACCTCCCCCTCCCTCCATTATCCATCACCAACCCCTCCCTCCCCCTCTTCATTCCCCTCCTCCTCCCCCTCCCTCCCCCTCTTCATTCCCATCCAACACCCCCTCCTTCCTTCTCTTCATTCCCCTCCACCTACCCCTCCCTCCCCTCTTCATTTTCCTCCACCACCCCCTCTCTCCCCCTCTTCATTCCCATCCTCCTCCCCCTCCCTCCCCATCTTCATTCCCCTCCACAAACCCCTCCCTCCCCTCTTCATTCCCCTCCACCACCCCTGCCTCCCTCTCTTCATTCCCCTCAAGCTCCCCCTCCCTCACCTTCTTCATTCTTCACCAAGCCCTTCCTGCCCCTCTTCATTCCACTCCACCTCCCCCTCCCTCCCTCTCTTCATTCCCCTCCACCTCCACTCCCTCCCCCTCTTCATTCCCATCCACCTCCCCCACCCTCCTACTCTTCATTCCCCTCCACCACCTCCTCCCTCCCCCTCTTCATTCCCCTCCACCACTCCCTCCCTCCCTCTCTTCATTCCCCTCCACCATCCCCTCCCTCCCCCTCTTCATTCTCCACCACCACCCCACCCTCCCCCTCTTCTTTCTCCTCCACCACCCCCTCCCTCCCCCTCTCATTCCCCTCCACCACCCCCTCCCTCCGCTCTTCATTCCCCTCCACCACTCCCTCCCTCCCCCTCTTCTTTCTCCTCCACCACCCACACCCTCCCCCTCTTCATTCCCCTCCACCAACCACTCCCTCCCCCTCTTCATTCCACTCCAACTCCCCCTCCCTCCATTCCCTTCCACCAACCAGTCCCTCCCCATCTTCATTCTCCTCCACCTCCCCCTCTCTCCCCCTCTTCATTCCCCTCCGCCTCCCCCTCCCTCCCCCTCTTCATACCCCTACACATCCCCCTCCCTCTCCCTCTCCATTCCCCTCCAGCTCCCCTTCTCTCCCCATCTTCATTCTACTCCACCACCCACACCCTTCCCCTCTTCATTCCCCTCCACCTGCCCCTCCCTCCCCATCTTCATTCTCCTGCACCACCCCCTCCCTCCACCTCTTCATTCCCCTCCACCAACCCCTCCCTCCACCTCTTCATTCCCCTACACATCCCCCTCCCTCTCCCTCTCCATTCCCCTCCAGCTCCCCCTCACTCCCCCTCTTCATACCCCTCCAGCACCCCCACCCTCCCCCTCTTCATTCCCATCCACCTCCCCCTCCCTCCCCATCTTCATTCCCCTCCACCACTCCCTCCCTCCCCCTCTTCATTCCCATCCTCCTCCCCCTCCCTCCCCATCTTCATTCCCCTCCACAACCCTCTCCCTCCCACTCATAATTCCCCTCCACACCCCCTGCCTCCCTCTCTTCATTCCCCTCAAGCTCCCCCTCCCTCCCCCTCTTCATTATTCACCAAGCCCTTCCTGCCCCTCTTCATTCCACTCCACCTCCCCTCCCTCCCTCTCTTCATTCCCCTCCACCTCCTCTCCCTCCACCTCTTCATTCCCATCCACCTCCCCACCGTCCTCCTCTTCTTTCCCCTCCACCACCCCCTCCCTCCCCCTCTTCATTCCCCTCCACCACTCACTCCTTCCCCCTCTTCATTCCCCTCCACCACCACCTCCCTCCCCCTTTGCATTTTCCTCCATCACCCCATCCCGCCCCCTCTTCTTTCTCCTCTACCACCCACTCCCTCCCCCTTTTCATTCCCATCCAACACCACCACCCTCCCCCACTTTATTCCCCTCCACCACCCCTCCCTCCCCCCTTCATTCATCTCCACCTCCCCCTCCCTCCATTATCCATCACCAACCCCTCCCTCCCCACTTCATACCCCTCCATCACCCCCTCCCTCCGCATCTTCATTCCCATCCACCACCCCCTCCCTCCCTCTCTTCATTCCCCAACACCACCCCCTCCCTCCCCCTCTTCATTCTCCTCCACCACCCCCTCCCTCTCTTCATTCCCCAACACCACCCCCTCCCTCCGCATCTTCATTCCCATCCACCACCTCCTCCCTCCCCCTCTTTATTCCCCTACACCTCCCCCTCCCTCTCCCTCTTCATTCTCCTCCACCACCCCCTCCCTCTCCATCTTCATTCCCCTCCAGCTCCCCCTCACTCCCCTCTTCATACCCCTCCACCACCCCCTCCCTCCCCCTCTTCATTCCCATCCTCCTCCCCCTCCCTCCCCCTCTTCATTCCCATCCACCTACCCCTCCCTTCCCATCTTCATTCCCCTCCACCACCCCCTCACTCCCCCTCTTCATTCCCCTCCACACCCCCTCCCTCCCCCTCTTCATTCCCCTACACCACCCCCTCCCTCCGCATCTTCATTCCCATCCACCTCCCCCTCCCTACACCTCGTCATTCCCCTCCACCACTCCGTCCCTCCCCTCTTCATTCCCCTCCACCACCACCTCAGTCCCCCTCTTCATTCTCCTCCACCACCCCCTCCCTCCCCCTATTCATTCACCTCCACCACCCACTCCTTTCCCCTCTTCATTCACCTCCCCCTCCCCCTCCCTCCCCCTCTTCTTTCCCCTCCACCTCCCACTCCCTCCTCCTCTTCATTCCCCTCCACATCCCCCTCCCACCCCCTCTTCATTCCCCTCCACCACCCCTCCCTCCCCCTTTTCGTTCCCCTCCACCTCCCCCTCCCTCCCCTCTTCATTCCCCTCCACCTCCCCCTCCCTCCCCCTCCTCATTCCCCTCCGACTCCCCCTCCCTCCCCCTCTTCATTCTCCTCCACCACCAGCTCCCTCCCCTTCTTCTTTCTCCTCCACCACCCCCTCCCTCCCCCTCTTCATTCCCCTCCACCACCCCCTCCCTCCTCCTCTTCATTCCACTCCACCACACCCTCCCTCCCCCTCTTCATTCCCCTCCACCTCCCCCTCCCTCCCCCTCTTCATTCCCCTCCACCTCCCCCTCCCTCCCCTTCTTCATTCCCCTCCACCTCCCCCTCCCTCCCCCTCTTCATTCCCCTTCAACACATGCTCCCTCCCCCTCTTCATTCCCTTCCACCTCCCCCACCCCCCTCTTCATTCCCCTCCACCTCTACCTCCCTCCCCCTCTGCATTCCACTTTACCACCCCCTCCCTCCCCCTCTTCATTCCCCTCCACCTCCCCCTCCCTCCCCCTCTTCATTCCCCTTCACCACCCGCTCCCTCCCCCTCTTCATTCCCTTCCATCTCCCCCTCCCCCCTCTTCATTCCCCTCCACCACCCCCTCCCTCCCCTCTTCATTCCACTCCACCTTCCCCTCCCTCTCCCTCTTCATTCCCCTCCACATTCCCCTCCCTCCCCCCTTCATTCCCCTCCAACACCCCCTCCCTCCGACACTTCATACCCCTCCACCTTGCCCTCCCGCCCCCTCTTCATTCCCCTACCCTCTCCCCCACTCCCTTCCACCACTCCCTTCCAATCTCCCCTCCGCCGATCTCACTCTCTCCTTCTACCACACTCCTCCTCCCACTCTCCCCCTCCCTTCTGACCATTTCCCTCCCCCACTCCCCTCTCCAACTCCCCTTCCCCACTCTCTGCCACACTCCCCCTCCCCATCCCCCACTCCCCTCCCCAACCTCCTTCCACACTACCCTCTCCCTCCCCCTCACACTCCCCTCCCCCTCCCACTCCCCTCCCCCTCACCATTACACACACTCCCCTTCCCCTTCCTATTTCCCCACTCCCCATCCTCCACTCCACTTCTGCATTCCCCACTCACCTCCCCTCTCATTCTGCCATTCCCCTCAATGCACCCCTCCCCCACTCGACTCCGGTCCCCACTCCCCTTTCCCCTCCCACATCCCACTCCCCTCCCTCACTCCTATCGTCCACTCCAGTCCCCCACTGCACACTTCGCTCCCCTACACCCCTTGTCCGCACCCTCTCCCCCTCACACCTGGTTTCCTTCCACACTGCCCTCCCCCTCACATCCCCCACTTCCCTCCAACCCCACACTCCCTCTCACCCACACCCATCCGCCACTCCCCTACAACGGCCCTACCCTCAAATGCCCCTCCCCCACTACCTTCCCCCACTACCCTCTCTCCCGTCCCTCGTCCCCAACTCCCCTACCCCACTCCCCACTGCTCCACCTCCCCTCCCAAACACCCCTCCCAACTCCTCTGCCAACTCACCTTCACCCCCGCCCCTCCCCCACTCGCCTCGCCCATACCCCTGCCCCTCTACCTCCCCCCAACACCCTGCACCCAATCCCCTCCCTCACTACCCTCCCATACCCACCTCACCCCCACTCCCCTGCCCCAAAGACCTACCCACTCCCCGCTCTCCTGTCCCCCTCCCCCACTCCCCTCCATCTCCTCCCCCACTGCACTCCCTCCCCTCTCCCACTTCTCTCCCTCCCCTACCATTACCCCACTCCACTCCCAAACACCCCTCCCCTACTCCCCTCCACCCCACTCCACTCCCCCACTCCCATCCTCCACTACTGTCCCCCACACCCCTCCCCCCTCCCCTCCCACTCTGCCCTCCCCAACTCTCCCCACACTCCCCTACCCCACTCCCATCCCTCACTCACCCTAACCCTAACCCACTCCCGTTCCCCTACACCCTCATTCCAACTCTCCCTCCCCCACATCCCTGCCCTCCCCCACACCCCTGCCCCCCCCACATGCCTCACCACCCCCTCCCCTCCACTCCCCTCCCACTCCCAACTGCAAATCCACTCCTCCATTCCCTCCTCCATTCCCCTAACTACCCTCTCCCCACTCCACTCCCCCTCTCCCCTCCCTCCCCAACCCCTCCCCTCACTCCTGTCCCCAATCCCCTCCCCCCACTCCCCTCCCCCACTCCGCCCCCACTCCCCTCCCCCACTCCTCCCTACTCCCCTCCCCCACTCCCCTTCCTCAAACGGTTCCCCCAGCCTCTCCCCTCCCCAAGACCTCCCCTCCCCCACTCCTCTCCCCCACTCACCTACCCCACACCCCACTCCCCTCCGCACTTCCCTCCCCACTCGTCTCCCATCCCTCTACCCCCTCCCCACTATCCTCCTCCACACCCGCTGCCACCATTGCCCTCCCCTCCGCGACTCCCTTCACCTCTCACATATCCCTCCCCTCACAGCCCCCTACTCCACTCCACTTCCTCTCCCACATCTCCCACCGCCCTTCCCTCCCCCACCCCTTCCCAACTCCCCTCCTTTCACCTGCCCCACCTCACACACTCACTCCAATTTCCCCAACCGCCTTCACCCACTCCCCTTTCCTACTCCCTCCCTAACTCCCACTTCTCTCACCCAGTCCCCTCTCCCATTCCCCTCCCCCACTCCCTCCCCTCACCCCCTCCTCTCCCGCACTCCCCTCCAGCAGAACCCTCCCCACCCCAATCCACTCCCACTCCCCTCCCCACCCCCGAACTCCCCTCCTCTTCCCCACTCCATTCCCCCACTCCCTTCCCTCTCCGACCCCTCGCCTCACTCCTCTCCCCACTCATCTCCCTCACTCCCCTCCCTCCCCAACCCTTACAACCCCAACCCTTACCCCCCAACCCCTCCCTCACTCCCATCCCCAACACACCTCTCCCACTCCCCTCCCCCACTCTTCTGCCAATCCCACCACTCCTCCCCCACTCTGCCACACTCCCTACCCCCAACCCCTCCCACACTCCCCTCCTCACTCTTCTCTCCCGCCCAACCCACCAACCCCTCCCACCACTCCCCTCCCCTGCTCCCCTCCCCAATTCCCTCCCCTAACCCCCAACTCTCCCCTCCCCCACTCCTCTCCATCACTCCCATCTTTGCTCCCTCACTCCCCTCCTAATATCGTTCCCACATCTCCCTCCCCCACTCCCCTGCCACGTCCCCCACTCCCTCACTCTCATCCTCCACTCCACTCCCCACGCCCTTCTCCCAATCCCACTCACCCTCCCCCAATCCCACTCACCCTCCCCCAATCTCACTCACCCTCCCCCAATCCCACTCACCCACCCCCAATCCCACTCACCCTCTCCCACTCCACTCCCCCACACCCCTCCCCCACTTCCCTCCCTCACCCCCTTCCACACCTATCTCACCACTTCCCTCCTTTCCCCACGCCCCTCATGACTCCCCTCCCCTTTCCACTACTCCAATTCACACATCCACTCCCCAATCCTCCTCAATCACCTCCACCTCCCCTCTCCCATTCCTCTCTCCACTCTCCTCCCCCATTCCTCATTCCGCCAGCCCATCCCACCCTCCCCTCCCCATTCCCTCCCCCCACCCCCATTCCCTTTCCCCTCTCCTCCCCAACACCCCATCACCGACCCCCTCCCCTCTCCTCCCCAACAACCCACCCACTTCCTCCTCCCCTCTCCTCCCCAACACCCCCTCCCCCTCAACTCCCCTCCCGACTCCCCTCTCCACTCCCCTCCCCCTCCCCCACTACCCTCCCACATTCCCTTCCCCTCCCCTCCCCCTCCCCCACTCCCCACCACCACGCCCTTCCCCCTCCCCATGCCCACTCTATTCCCCCACTCCCATCCCTCTCCCCTTCCCCCTTCCCCCTTCCCTCTTCCCCCTCCCCAAACCCCTCCACAACACCCACCCCCTACTTCTCATCAGCCTCCCACACTCCGCTCCGCCACTCCCATCTTTCACTACCCTCCCCAACTACCCTCCCACACTACCCTCCACCACTACCCTACACCTCCCCCACTACCCTCCTCGAGTCCCCTTCTTCACTGCCCTGTCCACTCGCCTCCTTTCCCCACTCCACTCCCCTCTCCCCTCCCCCACCACCCTCTGCACACTCACTTGCGTCTCCCAATTCCCTCCCCCTCCCCAATCACCTACTCACCCTCCCCTGCCCCACTCCACTTCCCGTCCCACATCCCCCTCCCCCACTCGCCTCCCCCACTCCCCTTTCCCCTCCCTCCCCCACTCCACCACTTTCCTCCTTCACTCCCATCCGCCACTAGACTCCCCACTCCTCTCCCCTCCCCTACACCCCTTCACTCACAACCCTCTCCCGCTCCCATACCCTCTCCCTCCCCACAACCCTCCCTCTGCCCCACTCACCCTCCCCCACTCCCCTAACGCTCCTCCCCGTTCCCTGCACCCCTTCCCACTGCCCTCACTTATTCCCTTCCTGCTCCCCCTCTGCCACTCCCATCCCCCTCCCCGCCCTTCCCCCTCCTTCCCCACTCTATTCCCCCACTCCCTTCCATCTCCCCTTCACCCTTCCGCCCTACCCCCTCCCCAATACCCTCCACAACACCCACCCCCTAATTCTCATCGGCCTCCCCCACTCCTCTCCACCATTCCCATCTTTCACTACCCTTCCCACTACCCTCACCCACAACCCTCCACCACTACCCTCCAACACTACCCTACCCCCTCCCCAATACCCTCCACAACACCCACCCCCTAATTCTCATCGGCCTCCCCCACTCCTCTCCACCATTCCCATCTTTCACTACCCTTCCCACTACCCTCACCCACAACCCTCCACCACTACCCTCCAACACTACCCTACACCTCCCCCACTACCCTCCGCAAGTCCCCTTCTCCACTGCCCTGTCCACTCCACTCCTTTCCCCACTCCACTCCCGTCCCCTCCTCCTCCCCACCACACTCTGCACACTCACTCCCATCTCCCACTCCACCTCCCCCTCCCTCCCCCTCTTCATTCCCCTACACCTCCCCCTCCCTCTCCCTCTTCATTCCCCTCCAGCTCCCCCTCCCTCCCCCTCCTCATTCCCCTCCCCACCCCCTCCCACCCCCTCTTCATTCCCCTCCACCTCCCCCTCCCTCCCCCTCTTCATTTCCCTCCACCTGCCCCTCCCTCTCCCTCTTCATTCCCCCCGCCACTCCCTCCCTCCCCCTCTTCATTCCCATCCTCCTCCCCCTCCCTCCCCATCTTCATTGCCCTCGACAAACCTCTCCCTCGCCCTATTCATTCCCCTCCACCTCCCCCTCCCTCCCACTCTTCATTCCCCTCCACCTCCCCCTCCCTCCCTCACTTCATTCCCCTCCACCTCCCCCTCCCTCCCCCTCTTCATTCCCATCTACCTCCCCCACCCTCCTCCTCTTCATTCCCCTCCACCACCCCCTCCCTCCCCCTCTTCATTCCCCTCCACCACCCCCTCCTTCCCCCTCTTCATTCCCCTCCACCAATCCCTCCCTCCCCCTCTTCATTCCCCTCCACCACCCCCTCCCTCCCCCTCTTCATTCTCCTCCATCACCCCCTCCCTCCCCCTCTTCTTTCTCCTCCACCACCCCCTCCCTCCCCCTCTTCATTCCCCTCCACCACCCCCTCCCTCCCCCTCTTCATTCCCCTCCACCAATCCCTCCCTCCCCCTCTTCATTCCCATCCACCACCCCCTCCCTCCCCCTCTTCATTCCACTCCACCTCCCCCTCCCTCCATTCCCCTCCACCAACCCCTCCCTCCCCCTCTTCATTCCCCTCCACCACCCCCTCCCTCCCCCTCTTAATCCCCTCCACCTCCCCCTCCCTCCCCCTCTTCTTTCCCCTCCACGAACCCCTCCCTCCTCCTCTTCATTCCCCTCCACATCCCCCTCCCTCCTCCTCTTCAGTCCCCTTCACCACCCCCTCCCTCCCCCTCTTCATTCCCCTCCACCTCCCCCTCCCTCCCCTCTTCATTCCCCTCCACCTCCTCCTCCCTCCCCTCTTCATTCTCCTCCACCACCCCCTCCCTCCCCCTCTTCATTCTCCTCCACCTCCTCCTCCCTCCCCCTCTTCATTCTCCTCCACCACCCCCTCCCTCCCCCTCTTCTTTCTCCTCCACCTCCCCTCCCTCCCCCTCTTCATTCCCCTCCACCTCCCCCTCCCTCCCCCTCTTCATTCTCCTCCTCCTCCCCCTCCCTCCCCCTCTTCATTCTCCTCCACCTCCCCCTCCCTCCCCCTCTTCATTCCCCTCCACCTCTACCTCCCTCCCCCTCCTCATTCCCCTCCACCTCCC
The DNA here is from genome assembly GCF_036365525.1 of Heterodontus francisci. Classification (NCBI taxonomy): domain Eukaryota; kingdom Metazoa; phylum Chordata; class Chondrichthyes; order Heterodontiformes; family Heterodontidae; genus Heterodontus; species Heterodontus francisci. Next base: position 41,467 of record NW_027141852.1, read on the forward strand.
ACTCCCGCCCACTCTTCTTTCCCCTGCCCTCTCCCCCACTCCCTTCCCCCACTCCCTTCCACTCTCCCCTCCGCCCATCTCACACTCTCTCCTTCTGCCACACTCCTCCTCCCACTCTCCCCCTCCCTTCTGACCATTTCCCTCCCCCACTCCCCTCTCCAACTCCCCTCCCCCACTCTCTGCCACACTCCCCCTCCCCATCCCCCACTCCCCTCCCCAACCTCCTTCCACACTACCCTCTCCCTCCCCCTCACACTCTCCTCCCCCTCCCACTCCCCTCCCCCTCACCATTGCACACCCTCCCCTTCCCCTTCCTATTTCCCCACTCCCCATCCTCCACTCCACTTCCGCATTCCCCACTCACCTCCCCTCTCATTCTGCCATTCCCCTCAATGCACCCCTCCCCCACTCGTCTTCGGTCCCCACTCCCCTTTCCCCTCCCACATCCCACTCCCCTCCCTCACTCCTATCGTCCACTCCAGTCCCCCTCTTCTCACTTCGCTCCCCTACACCCCTTGTCCGCACCCTTTCCCCCTCACACCTAGTTTCCCTCCAAACTCCCCTCCCCCTCACATCCCCCTCTTCCCTTCACTCCCACACTCCCTCTCACCCACACCCATCCGCCACTCCCCTCCAACTGCCCTACCCTTAAATGCCCCTCCCCCACTACCTTCGCCCACTACCCTCCGCCACTACCCACGCCACTCGGTCAACTCCCCTCCCCAACTCCCCTCTCTCCCGTCCCTCGTCCCCAACTCCCCTACCCCACTCCCCAATCCTCCACCTCCCCTCCCAAAAACCCCTCCCAACTCCTCTGCCAACTCACCTTCACCCCCGCCCCTCCCCCACTCCCCTCGCCCATACCCCTGCCCCTCTACCTCCCCCCAGCACCCTGCACTCAATCCCCTCCCTCACTACCCTCCCATCCCCACCTCACCCCCACTCCCCTGCCCCAAAGACCTACCCACTCCCCGCTCTCCTGTCCCCCTCCCCCACTCCCCTCCCTCTCCTCCCCCACTGCACTCCCTCCCCTCTCGCACTTCTCTCCCTCCCCTACCATTACCCCACTCCACTCCCAAACACCCCTCCCCTACTCCCCTCCCCTCCACCCCACACCACTCCCCCACTCTCATCCTCCACTACCGGCCCCCACTCCCCTCCCCCTCCCCTCCCACTCTGCCCTCCCCAACTCTCCCCACACTCCCCTACCCCATTCCCGTCCCGCACTCACCCTCACCCTAACCCACTCCCGTTGCCCTGCACCCTCATTCCACCTCTCCCTCCCCCACATCCCTGCCCCTCCCCCACACCCCTGCCCCTCCCCCACATGCCTCACAAACCCCTCCCCTCCACTCCCCTCCCAGTCCGAACTGCAAATCCCCTCCTCCATTACCCTAACTACCCTCTGCCCACTCCACTCCCCTCACTCCCCAACCCCTCCTCTCACTCCTGTCCCCAAACCCCTCCCGCCACTCCCCTCGCCCACCCCTCCCCCACTACTCCCGCACTCCTCCCACTCCCAACTCCAAATCCCCTCACCCACTCTGCTAACTCCGCGCCACACTCCCCTAACTTCCCTCTGCCCACTCCATTCCCCATCTCCCCTCCCTCCCCAACCCCTCCCCTCACTCCTGTCCTCAATCCCCTCCCCCACTCCCCTCCCCCACTCCGCCCCCACTCCCCTCCCCCACTCCTCCCTACTCCCCTCCCCCACTCACCTTCCTCAAACCGCTCGTCCAGCTTCTCCCCTCCCCCAAGACCTCCCCTCCCCCACTCCTCTCCCCCACTTACCTACCCCACTCCCCACTCCCCTCCCCTTCCCTCCCCACTCTCACACTCACTTCCCCCACGCCCCTCCTCCACTGCCCTTGTACATTCCCCTCCTCTATCCACTGCCATCCGCACTCACCCTCTCCAACACCGCTGCCCCACTCTCTTCCCCCTCCTTACCCCAATTTCCTATCCCACCCACTCCATTCACACACTCCCTTACCCGTCCCCTCCCCTCCCCATTCCTCTCCCCCATCCACTCCCCACCCCTCCTTTCCCCACTCCTCTCCCCACTCCTCTCCCCCACCCCTATCCACCACTCCCCTCCCCCAGTTCCCTCCCCACTCGTCTCCCATCCCTCAATCCCCTCCCCCACTTTCCTCCTCCAGACCCGCTGCCGCCATTGCCCTCCCATCCGCGACTCCCTTCACCTCACACGTATCCCTCCCCTCACAGCCCCTACTCCACTCCACGTCCTCTCCCAAATATCCCACCGCCCTTCCCTCCCCCACCCCTTCCCAACTCCCCTCCTTTCCCCGGCCCCACCTCACACACTCACTCCAATTTCCCCACCCGCCTTCCCCCACTCCCCTTTCCAAGTCCCTCCCTAACTCCCACTTCTCTCACCCAGTCCCCTCTCCCATTCCCCTCCCCCAGCCCCTCCCCTCACCCACTCCTCTCCCACACTCCCCTCCAGCAGAACCCTCCCCACCCCAATCCACTCCCACTCCCCTCCCCACCCCCGAACTACCCTCCTCTTCCCCACTCCATTCCCCCACTCCCTTCCCTCTCTGACCCCTAGCCTCACTCCTCTCCCCACACCCTTCCCTCACTCCCCTCCCTCCCCAACCCTTACCCCCCCAACCCCTCCCTCACTCCCCTCCCCAACTACCCTCCCCAACACACCTCTCCCACTCCCCTCCCCCACTCTTCTGCCAGTCTCACCACTCCTCCCACACTCTGCCACACTCCCTACCCCGAACCCCTCCCACACTCCCCTCCCCACCCTCCTCTCCCGCCCAACCCACCAACCCCTCCCCCCACTCCCCTCCCCTGCTCCCCTCCCCAATTCCCTCCCCTAACCCCCAACTCTCCCCTCCCCCACTCCTCTCCATCACTCCCATCTTTGCTCTCTCACTCCCCTCCGATTATCCTTCCCACATCTCCCTCCCCCACTCCTCTCCATCACTCCCATCTTTGCTCTCTCACTCCCCTCCGATTATCCTTCCCACATCTCCCTCCCCCACTCCCCTGCCACGTCCCCCACTCCCTCACTCTCATCCTCCATTCTACTCCCCACTCCCCTCTTCCAATCCCGCTCACCCTCCCCCAATCCCACTCCCCTCCCCCAATCCCACTCACCCTCCCCCAATCCCACTCCCCTCCCCCAATCCCACACACCCTCCCCCAATCTCACTCACCCTCCCCCAATCCCACTCACCCTCCACCAATCCTACTCACCCTCCCCCAATCCCACTCACCCTCTCCCACTCCACTCCCCCACTCCCCTCCCCCACTTCCCTCCCTCACCCCCTTCCACACCTATCTCACCACTTCCCTCTCTTCCCCACGCCCCTCATGACTCCCCTCCCCCTTTCCACTACTCCAATTCACACATCCACTCCCCTAATCCTCCTCACACACCTCCACCTCCCCACTCCCATTCCTCTCTCCACTCTCCTCCCCCACTCCTCAGTCACTCAGCCCCCTCCCGCACTCCCCTCCCTATTCCCTCCCCCCACCCCCATTCCGTTTCCCCTCTCCTCCCCAACACCCCATCACCTATCCCCTCCCCTCTCCTCCCCAACAACCCACCCACTTCCCCCTCCCCTCTCCTCCCCAACACCCCCTCCCCCTCAACTCCCCTCCCCGACTCCCCTCTCCGCTTCCCTCCCCCTCCCCCACTACCCTCCCCCATTCCCTTCCCCTCCCCCTCCCCCACTCCCCACCACCACGCCCTTCCCCCTCCCCATGCCCACTCTATTCCCCCACTCCCTTCCCTCTCCCCTTCCCCCTTCCCTCTTCCCCCTCCCCAATCCCCTGCACAACACCCACCCCTACTTCTCATCGGCCTCCCCCACTCCCCTCCGCCACTCCCATCTTTCACTACCCTCTCCAACTACCCTCCCCCACTACCCTACACCTCCCCCACTACCCTCCTCGAGTCCCCTTCTCCACTGCCCTGTCCACTCGCCTCCTTTCCATACTCCACTCCCGTCTCCCCTCCCCACCACACTCTGCACACTCACTTGCGTCTCCCACTTCCCTCCCCCTCCCCACTCACCTACTCACCCTCCCCTGCCCCACTCCCCTTCCCGTCCCACATCCCCCTCCCCCACTCGCCTCCCCCACTCCCTTCCTCCACTCCCCTTTCCCCTCCATCTCCCCCACTCCAAGCCCCCATTCCCCACCCCCTCCCCCACTCCACCACTTTCCTCCCTCACTCCCATCCGCCACCACACTCCCCACTCCTCTCCCCACCCCTTCACACACCACCCTCTCCCCCTCACATACCCTCTCTCTCACCCTCACATCCCCTCTCCCTCCCCACAACCCTCTCTCTGCCCCACTCACCCTCCCCCACTCCCCTAACTCCCCTCCCCGTTCCCTACACCCCACCCCACTGCCCTCCCTTGTTCCCTTCCTGCTCTCCCTCTGCCACTCCCATCCCCCTCCCCCACTACCCTCCCCATTCCCTTCCCCTCCCCCTCCCCCACTCCCCACCACCACGCCCTTCCCCCTCCCCATGCCCACTCTATTCCCCCACTCCCTTCCCTCTCCCCTTCCCCTTCCCCCTTCCCTCTTCCCCCTCCCCAATCCCCTCCACAACACCCACCCCTACTTCTCATCGGCCTCCCCCACTCCCCTCCGCCACTCCCATTTTTCACTACCCTCTCCAACTACCCTCCCCACTACCCTACACCTCCCCCACTACCCTCCTCGAGTCCCCTTCTCCACTGCCCTGTCCACTCGCCTCCTTTCCATACTCCACTCCCGTTTCCCCTCCCCACCACACTCTGCACACTCACTTGCGTCTCCCACTTGCCTCCCCCTCCCCACTCACCTACTCACCCTCCCCTGCCCTACTCCCCTTCCCGTCCCACATCCCCCTCCCCCACTCGCCTCCCCCACTCCCTTCCCCCACTCCCCTTTCCCCTCCATCTCCCCCACTCCAAGCCCCCATTCCCCACCCCCTCCCCCACTCCACCACTTTCCTCCCTCACTCCCATCCGCCAGCACACTCCCCACTCCTCTCCCCTCACCTACACCCCTTCACTCAACACCCTCTCCCCCTTACATACTCTCTCTCTCACCCTCACATCCCCTCTCCCTCCCCACAACCCTCTCTCTGCCCCACTCACCCTCCCCCACTCCCCTAACTCCCCTCCCCGTTCCCTACACCCCACCCCACTGCCCTCCCTTATTCCCTTCCTGCTCTCCCTCTACCACTCCCATCCCCCTCCCCGCCCTTCCCCCTTCCTCCCCACTCTATTCCCCCACTCCCTTTCATCTCCCCTTCCCCCTTCCGCCCTACCCCCTCCCTAATCCCTTCCACAACACCCACCCCCTAATTCTCATCGGCCTCCCCCACTCATCTCCACCATTCCCATCTTTCACTACCCTCCCCCACTACCCTCACCCACTACCCTCCACCATTACCCTACACCTCCCCCACTACCCTCCGCAAGTCCCCTTCTCCACTGCCCTGTCCACTCCCCTCCTCCTCCCCACCACACTCTGCACACTCACTCCCATCTACCACTTCCCTACCCCTCCCCACTCCCCCTCTCCCCTACTCCCTTTCCCCTGCATCACTTCCCTTACCTTCCCACATCCCCCTCCTCCACTCGCCTCCCCCACTCCCTCCCCCACTCCACTACTCTCCTGCCTCACTCCCATCCGCCACTCCACTCATAACTCCTCTCTCCCCTCCCCTACACCCCTTCATTCACCACCCTCTCCCCTTCACATTCCCTCTCCCTCCCCACAACCCTCCCCCTGCCCCACTCACTATCCCTCACTCCCCTAACTCTGCACCCCCACTCCCCTAACTCCCCTCCCTGTTCCTTGCACCCCACCCCACTGCCCTCCCTTATTCCCTTCCTGCATCCCCTCTACCACTCCCATCCCCCTCCCTGCCCTTCCCCGTCCCCTTCCCCACTCTATTCCACCACTCCCTTCCCTCTCCCCTTCTCCCCCTCCCCAATCCCCTCCCCCACTCACCTACCCTACTCCTCATTGGCTTACCCCATTCCCCTCCGCCACTCTCCTCCCCCACGACCATCCACCTACCCCGTTACCCTCCACGAGTCCCCTTCCCCACATCCCTACCCCACTGCCCTCCCAACACCCCTCCTTTCCCCACTCCCCTCTCCCCTCCCCTCCCCAACTCCGCACACTCACTCCCATTTCTCACTCCACTCTCACTGCCACCTCGCCCATTCCTCTCCCTGCTCCCCTCCCCCTCCCCTGCCCAGTCCCCTCCCCCACTCCCCTCCCCAACCCCCTTCACTCCCCTCCCACACTCCCCCCTCTCCTCCCTCACTCGCATCCTCCATTCCAGTTCCCACTCCTCTCTCCCCTCCCTGATACCCCCCACTCACCACCCTCTCTTCCTCACTCTCCCTCTCCCTCCCCACTACCCTCCCCCAATCCCACTCACCCTCCCCCACTCTCCCTCCCCCGTGTCCCTTCTGCTCTGCCCTCCCCCTCCCCCACGCCCCATCCCCAATCCCTTCCCCCACACCTTTCCCCCAGTCCCTTCAACCCTCCCCTCCCCCTTCCCCCTCACGCAACACCCCCTCCTACACTCCCCAGCACCTCCCCCACTCCTCTTCTGCCTCCCTTCCCCTACCCCCAACCTCCACCCCCCTCCCCCCACTCCCCTCCCCCACTGCCCACCCCCATTCCATTCCCCACACCCTTCCCTCCTCCCCTCCCATCTCCCACTCCCCTTCCCCTCCCCCACTCCCCTCCCACACTTCCGTCCCCTATTACCCTCACCCACACCCCTCCCCCGAACGCCTCTTCTTCACTTCTTCACCGCTCCCCCTCCCCCTCCTTCACTCCGCTTCACCACTCCCACACTCTCCTCCATCACTACCATCCTACACTCCACTCCCAACTCCACTTTCCGTACCCTACACTTCCCACTCACCTCCTTCTCCCCTCACACTCCTTCTCCTTCCCCACTCCCATCCCCGAATCCCACTGCCCCTCTCCCACTCACATCACCCTCCCCTCCCTCACTCCCTTCTCCACTTCTGCACACCCCTCCCCCCTCCCCTTCTCAACTCTCCTCCCGCAATCCCATCCTTCACTCCCCTCCCCACTCCCCTCCCCCACAACCCTCACCCACTCCGCTCACCCGTCCCCACTCCTCACTCTCCACTCCCCTCCCCCACTCGCCTATCTGCCTCGCCCACTCCGTCTCCCCCACTTCCCTCCACAACTCCCCCTCCCTCGCTCCCCTCCCCACTCCCCTCCTCACCACCCTCCCCCACGCCTCTCCCACAATCCGCTCACCCCTACCCCACTCCTCACTCACCAATTCCCTCCCCAACTCCGCACTCCTCACTCCCCTCCCTAACACCTCTCCCCCTCTCCCTCCCCACTCCCCTCCCGCACACCACGCTCCCCTCCCCCACTCCCCACTCCTCACTCTCCATTCCCCTCACCTCCCCCTCCACTCCCCCACTCCCAACAACCCTCCCCCACTACCCTCCCTAACTCCTCTCCCCCACACCTCTCCCCCACTCCCCTCCCCCACTCCCCATCCCCGACTCAGCCCTGACCCTCTATCACTGCCCTCCCCCACACCCCACTCCGCACTCCTCACTCCCTACTCCACTCCACACTCCCCCCTTCCACTCCGCCACTCCCCCACTCCCCTCCCCCACTCCCCACTCTCCCACTCCACTCCTCACTCCCCACCCACCCCTCACTCACCACTCCACTCCCCCACTCCTCACTCCTCTCCCCCACTCCCCTCCCCCACTAAACACTCCCCTCCCCAACTACCCACTCCCCAATCCCCTCCCCCACTCCTCACCCCACACCCCCACTCCTCACTTCAATCCCATAAACCCCACTCCCCTCCCACCAACCCCACTCCCCTCACCCACTCCCCACTCCCCTCACCCACTCCCCGCTCCCCTCCCCCACTCCCCACTCCCCTCTCCCACACCCGACTCCTCACTCCCCACTCCACTCCCCCACTCCCCCACTCCCCACTTCTCACTCCCTACTCAACTCCACACTCCCCCACTCCCCTCCCCCACTCCCCTCCCCCACTCCCCACTCTCCCACTCCCCACTCCTCACTCCCCTCTCCACTCCTCACTCCCCGACTCCTCACTCCCCACTCCCCCACTCACCTCTCTCCCACACTCCACTCCTCACTCCACACTCCCCTCCCCCACTCCCCTCCCCCACTCCCCACTCTCCCACTCCCCACTCCTCACTCCCCTCTCCACTCCTCACTCCCCGACTCCTCACTCCCCACTCCCCCACTCACCTCTCTCCCACACTCCACTCCCCACTCCCCTCCCCCACTCCCCTCCCCCACTAACAACTCCCCCACTCCCCACTCCTCACTCACCACTCCCCCACTCACCTCTACCCCACTCCCCACTCCTCATTCATCACTCCACTCCCCACTCCTCACTCCCCTCCCCCACTACCCTCCCCCACTCCCCTCCCCCACTTACCACTCCCCTCCCCAACTACCAACTCCCCAATCCATCCCCCACTCCTCACTCCCCTCCCCCACTCCTCACTCCAATCCCATAAACCCCACTCCCCTCCCACCAACCCCACTCCCCTCCCCCACACCCCACTCCTCACGCCCCTCTCAACTCGCCCACTCCCCACTACCCACTTCTCAATCCACTCCCCCACTCCCCACTTCCCACTCCCCACTCAACTCCACACTCCCCCACTCCCCTCCCCCACTCCCCTTCCCCACTCCCCACTCTCCCACTCCCCACTCCTCACTCCCCACTCCACTCCTCACTCTCCCACTCCCCACTCCCCGCTCCAGTCCCCCACTCCTCGCTACCCACTTCTCACTCCTCTCCCCCATTCCCCACTTGTCACTCCCCACTCAACTCCCCACTCCCCACTCCCCCTCCACATTCCCCACTCCACTCCTCACTCACCCACTCGCCACTCCTCACTCCCCACACCTCTCCGCACTCCCCCACTGCCCACTACTCACTCCCCACTCTACTCCTCACTTTCCACTCCCCTCACCCACTCCCCTCTCAACCATCCCTTCCCCAACCCCACTCCCCACTCCTCACTCCACTCCCCACTCCCCCACTCCCCACTCCTCACTCCCCATAACACTCCCCACTACCCCACTGCCCACTCTTCACTCCCAACTCCACACCCAACTCCACACTCCCCTCCCTACTCCTCATTCACGTCACCCACTCACCACTCCCCTACCCCACTCCCCACACCACTATCCCCTCCCCGACTCCTCACTCCCCTCCCTCACTCCACACTCCCATCCCGCAAACCCCACTCCCCTCCCCCACTCCTGTCCCCACCCCCTCCCCCACTCCCCACATGACTCCTCCACACCCCACTCCTCACTCCCCACTCCACTCCCCCACTCCCCACTCCCCCCTTCCCTCCCCAGTCCTCACTCCACTCCCCCCTCCCCCACTCTCCACTCCCGACTCAATTCCCCCACTACCCACTCCCCTATCCCACTCTACACTCCCGTTCCCCACTCCCCTCTCCCACTCTACACTCCTGTCCCCACTCCCCTCTCCCCACTCACCAATCCTCTCCCCCACTTCCCTCCCCCACTTCCACCCCTCTCCTCTTGCCCTCCTTCCCTCTCCCCACAACCACACCCACACCCAATCCTTTCCCCACTCTCACTCCTGCGCTCCCAACTCACCTCCCCACAAACCCACCCCCACCCCCACTCCCCCTCCTCACTCCCCTCCCAACTCACCTCCCCATTCCCCCAACCCCACTCCTCCTCCTCACTCCCCTCCCGCACTCTCCACGCCCCTCACCACTCCCCCACCCACACTCCCCTTCCTCACTCCCCTCCTAACTCACCTCCCCACTACCCCACCCCCACTCCTCCTCCTCACTCCCCTCCCGCACCCTCCACGCCCCTCCCCCACACCCCCACCCCCACTCCCCCTCCTCACTCCCCTCCCGCACTCCCCACTCCCTTCCCCAACTCCCTTCCCCACTCCCTTCCCCCACTCCCTTCCCCACTCCCTTCCCCCACACCACTCCCCCACTCCCCACTCCAGTTTTCACCTCTGCCCTCCTCCACTCCCCTCCCCTCCCCCAATCCTCTCCCCCACTCCCCACTCACCTCCTCCAATCCCCCCCTGCACGCCTCCACTCACCGACAACACACTCCATCTCCCCTCCCCAACTCTCCATTCCCCCACCCCCTCACTCCCCACTCCCCTCCTCTAGTCCCCCCCTGCACGCCTCCATTCCCAACTCACCTCCCGCATGCCCCACACCCCTCCCCCAAAGCCCTCCCACTCCCCCTCTCTCCTCCCACTCTACACCTCTCCCCTCCCCTCCCTCATTCGCCTCCTCTTCCCTCCCCTCCCCCACTCCCCACTCCTGACTCAATTCCCCCACTTCCCACTCTCCACTCCGGGACACCCCTCCCCCACTCCTTTCACCATTCCACTTCCCACTCCCCTATCCCTCACACCTCCTCCACTCACCTCGACCTCTCCCCTCCACTCCCCTCCCCTCTCCCCTCCCTCACTCCACTTCCCACTCCCCTATTCCTCACCCCTCCCCCACTCCCCTCGCCTCTCTTCTCCTCTCCCCTCTCCACTCCTCTTCAAACTTCGCACCCCCACTCTCCTCCCCCTCTCCCATCTTCTCCCATCCCCCACTTCCCTCCCCAACTCCCCTCTCTCCACTTCTCACTCCAACTCCCCTTCGCCACAAGTCTGGATTGAATTGGCTCTTTCCTGGTGTGTGAGTGGGACTCAGTACCACTCCAGCTGGTATTGATAGAGGCGTGGATTGAATTGGCTCTTTCCTGGAGTGTGAGTGGGGCTCAGTTCCACTCCAGCTGGTATCAATAGAGATCTGGATTGATTTGCCTCTTTCCTGGTGTGTGAGTGGGACTCAGTACCACTCCAGCTGGTATTAATAGAGGCCTGGATTGAATTTGCTCTTTCCTGGTTTGTGAGTGGGACTCAGTACCACTCCAGCTGGTATTAATTAGTGGTCTGGATTCAATTGGCTCTTTCCTGGTGTGTGAGTGGGACTCAGTACCACTCCAGCTGGTATCAATAGGGATCTGGATTGAATTGGCTCTCTCCTGGTGTGTGAGTGGGACTCAGTACCACTCCAGTTGGTATTAATAGAGGTCTGGATTGAATTGGCTCTCTCCTGGTGTGTGAGTGGGACTCAGTACCTCTCCAGTTGGTATTAATAGACGCCTGGATTGAACTGCCTCTTTCTGGTGTGTGTTTGGCATTCAATGCCTCTCCAGCTGGTATTATTAGAGTCCTGGATTGAATTGCCTCTTTCTTGGTGCATGAGTTGGACTCAGTCGCAATCCTGCTGGTATTAATAGAGCCAAAACAAGAAATGCTGGATTCACTCAGCAGGTCTGGCAGCATCTGTGGAAAGAGAAGCAGAGTTAAAGTTTCGGGTCAGTGACCCTTCTTCGTAACTGACAAATATTAGAAAAGTCACAGATTATAAACAAGTGAGGTGGGGGTTGGGCAAGAGATAACAAAGGAGAAGGTGCAGATTGGACCAGGCCACATAGCTGACCAAAAGGTCACAGAGCAAAGGCAAACAATATGTTAATGGTGTGTTGAAAGACAAAGCATTAGTACAGATTAGGTGTGAATATACTGAATATTGAACAGCAGCAAGTGCAAACCTGAAGAAAAACAACCTGAAAAAAACAGTGGGTAAGCAAACTGAACAAACTAAGATGAAATGAAATAAATGCAAAGAATGATTGTAAAAAATGTAAGAAGGAATGCAAAATAGGAAGAAAAAATAACTAAAAAAAAAATGGTATTAATAGAGGTTTGGATTGAATTGGCACCATTCAGGTGTTTGAGTGGGGCTCAGTACCACTCCAGCTGGTATTAATAGAGGTCTGGATTGAATTGGCTCTTTCCTGGTGTGTGAGTGGGGATCAGTACCACTCCAGCTGGTATTAATAGAGGCCTGGATTGAATTGGCTCTTTCCTGGTGTGTGAGTGGGGATCAGTACCACTCCAGCTGGTATTAATAGAGGCCTGGATTGAATTGGCTCTTTCTTGGTGTGTGAGTGGGGATCAGTACCACTCCAGCTGGTATTAATAGAGGCCTGGATTGAATTGGCTCTTTCTTGGTGTGTGAGTGGGGATCAGTACCACTCCAGCTGGTAATAATAGAGGCCTGGATTGAATTGCCTCTATCCTTGTGTGTGAGTTGGAATCAGTCACAATCCTGCTGGTATTAATAGAGGTTTGGATTGAATTGGCTCTCTCCTGCTGTGTGAGTGAGTCTCAGTGCCACAACAGCTGGTATTAATAGAACCCTGGATGGAATTGGCTCTTACTTGGTGAGTGAGTGGGGATTAGTACCACTCCAGCTGGTAATAATACAGGCCAGAATTGAATTGGCTCTTTCCTGTTATCTGCCTCGGGCTCAGTACCACGCCAGCTGGTTTTAATAGAACCCTGGATTGAATTGGCTCTTTCCTGGTGTGTCAGTGAGACTCAGTACCACTCCAGCTGGTATTGATAGAGGCCTGAATTGAATTGGCTCTTTACTGGTGTTTGAGTGGGGTTCAGTACCACTCCAGCTGGTATTTATAGAGTTCTGGATTGCATTCTCTTTTTCCTGGTGTGTGAGAGAGACTCAGTGCAACTCCAGATGCTATTAATGGAGGTCTATATTGAATTCTCACTTTCCTGGTGTGTGAGTGGGACTCAGTCCCACTCCAGCTGGTATTAACAGACGCCTGGATTGATCTGCCTCTTCCTGGTGTGTGAGTGGCACTCAATGTCACTCCAGCTGGTATTAATAGAGTCCTGGAATGAACTGGCTCTTTCCTGGTGTGTGAGTGGGACACAGTCCACTTCAAATGTATTTAATAGAGGCGTGGATTGAACTGGCTCTTTCCTGGTGTGTGAGTGGGACTCAAAACAATTCCAGCTGGTATTAATGGAGGTCTGGATAGAATTGGCACTTTCCTGGTGTGTGAGTGGAGGATAATTCCACTCCAGCTGGCATTAATAGAGGCCAGAATTGAATTGGCTCGTTCCTGGTGTGTGAGTGGGACTCAGAACCACTCCAGCTGGTATTATTAGAGGCCTGGATTGAACTGGGTCTTTCCTGATGTGTGCGTGGGACTCAGTACCACTCCAGCTGGTATTAATAGAGTCTTGGATTGAATTGGCTCTTTTTGTTGTGTGAGCGAGTCTCAGTACCACTCCAGCTGGTCTTAATAAAGGTTTGCATTGATTTGGCTCTTTTCTGGTATGTGCGTGAGACTCAGTACCACTCCAGCAGATATCAATAGAGCTCTGGATTGAATTGGCTCTTTCCTGGTGTGTGAGTGGGGCTCAGTACCACTCCAGCTGGTATTAAATTAGCCTGGATTGATTTTGCCCTTTCCTGGTGTGTGAGTGGGGCTCAGTACCACTCCAGCTGGTATTAAATTAGCCTGGATTGATTTTGCCCTTTCCTGGTGTGTGAGTGGGACTCAGTACCACTCCAGCTGGTATTAATAGGTGTCTGGATTGAATTGGCTCTTTCCTGGAGTGTGAGTGGGACTCAGAACAATTCCAGCTGGTATTAATAGAGGTCTGGATTGAATTGGCTCTTTCTTGGTGTGTGAGTGGGGATCAGTACCACTCCAGCTGGTATTATTAGAGGCCTGGATTTAAGTGGCTCTTTCCTGGTGGGTGACTGGGGTTCAGTTCCACTCCAGCTGGTATTAATAGAGTCTTGGATTGAATTGGCTCTTTTTGTTGTGTGAGCGAGTCTCAGTACCACTCCAGCTGGTATTATTAGAGGCCTGGATTGAACTGGGTCTTTCCTGATGTGTGCGTGGGACTCAGTACCACTCCAGCTGGTATTTATAGAGGCCTGGAAAGTACTGGCTCTTCCCTGCTGTTTGAGTGTGAGTTGATTCCAGTACAGCTGGTTCTAATAGAGATCTGGATTGAATTGGCTCTTCCCTGGTGTGTGAGTGGGACTCAGTACCACTCCAGCTGGTATTAATGGAGATCAGGATTGAATTGCCTCTTTCCTGGTGTGTGAGTGGGACTCAGTACCACTCCAGCTGGTATTAATGGAGATCAGGATTGATTTGGCTCTTTCTGGTGTGTGAGTGGGACTCAGTACCACTCCAGCTGGTATTATTAGAGACCTGGATCGAATTGCCTCTTTCCTGGTGTGTGAGTGAGACTCAGTGCCATTCCAGCTGGTATTAATAGAGGCCTGTAATGAACTGACTCTTCCCTGGTGTGTGAATCGGACTCAGTCCCGCTCCAGCTGGTATTAATAGAGGTCTGGATTGAATTGGCTCTTATCTGGTGTGTGAGTGAGACTCAGTACCACTCCAGCTGGGAATAATGGAAGCCTCGATTGAATTGGCTCTTTCTGGTGTGTGAGTGGGACTCAGTACCACTCCAGCAGATATTAATAGATGTCTGGATTGAATTGGCTCTTTCCTGGTGTGTGAGTGAGACTCAGTACCACTCCAGCTGGGAATAATGGAAGCCTCGATTGAATTGGCTCTTTCTGGTGTGTGAGTGGGACTCAGTCCCACTTCAGCTGGTATTTATAGAGGCCTGGATTTAAGTAGCTCTTTCCTGGTGGGTGACTGGGGTTCAGTGCCACGCCAGCTGGTATTAATAGAGGCCTGGATTGAATTGGCTCTTTCCTGGTATGTGAGTGGGACTCAGTCTCACTCCAGCTGGTATTAATAGAGGCCTGGATTGAATTGGCTCTTTCCTGGTATGTGAGTGGGACTCAGTCTCACTCCAGCTAGTATTAATAGAGGTCTGGATTAAACTGGCTCTTTTTTTTTGTGTGAGCGATTCTCAGTACCACTCCAGCTGGTATTATTAGAGGCCTGGATTGAACTGGGTCTTTCCTGATGTTTGCGTGGGACTCAGTACCACTCCAGCTTGTATTTATAGAGGCCTGGAATGTACTGGCTCTTCCCTGGTGTGTGAATGGGACTCTGTACCTCAGCAGCTGGTATTTATAGAGGCCTGGATTTAAGTAGCTCTTTCCTGGTGGGTGACTGGGGTTCAGTACCACTCCAGCTGGTATTAATATTGGTCTGGATTGAATTGACTCTTTCCTGGTGTGTGAGTGGGACTCAGTTCCACTCCAGCTGTTATGAACAGAGGTCTGGATTGTATTGACTCGTTTCTGGTGTGTGTGTGGGACTCAGTTCCACTCCAGCTGGTATTAATAGAGGCCTGGATTGAATTGGCTCTTTCCTGGTGTGTGAGTGGGGCTCAGTACCACTCCAGCTGGTATTAATAGAGGCCTGGATTTAATTGGCTCTTTCCTGGTGTGTGAGTGGGACTCAGTACCACTCCAGCTGGTATTAATAGAGGCCTGGATTTAATTGGCTCTTTCCTGGTGTGTGAGTGGGACTCTGTACCTCTCCAGCTGGTATTTATAGAGGCCTGGATTTAAGTGGCTCTTTCCTGGTGGGTGACTGGGGTTCAGTTCCACTCCAGCTGGTATTAATAGAGGTCTGGATTTAATTGGCTCTTTCCTGGTGTGTGAGTGGGACTCAGTACCACTCCAGCTGGTATTAATAGAGGTCTGGATTGATTTGGCTCTTTCCTGGTGATTGAGTGGGGCTCAGTCCCACTCCAGCTGGTATTTATCGAGGTGTGGATTGAATTGCCTCAATCCTGGTGTGTGAGTGGGGCTCAGTACCACTTCAGCTGGTATTTATAGAGGCCTGGATTGAATTGGCTCTTTCCTGGTGTGTGAGTGGGGCTCAGTCCCACTCCAGCTGGTATTTATCGAGGTGTGGATTGAATTGCCTCAATCCTGGTGTGTGAGTGGGGCTCAGTACCACTCCAGCTGGTATTAATATTGGTCTGGATTGAATTGACTCTTTCCTGGTGTGTGAGTGGGACTCAGTTCCACTCCAGCTGTTATGAACAGAGGTCTGGATTGTATTGACTCGTTTCTGGTGTGTGTGTGGGACTCAGTTCCACTCCAGCTGGTATTAATAGAGGCCTGGATTGAATTGGCTCTTTCCTGGTGTGTGAGTGGGGCTCAGTACCACTCCAGCTGGTATTAATAGAGGCCTGGATTTAATTGGCTCTTTCCTGGTGTGTGAGTGGGACTCAGTACCACTCCAGCTGGTATTAATAGAGGCCTGGATTTAATTGGCTCTTTCCTGGTGTGTGAGTGGGACTCTGTACCTCTCCAGCTGGTATTTATAGAGGCCTGGATTTAAGTGGCTCTTTCCTGGTGGGTGACTGGGGTTCAGTTCCACTCCAGCTGGTATTAATAGAGGTCTGGATTTAATTGGCTCTTTCCTGGTGTGTGAGTGGGACTCAGTACCACTCCAGCTGGTATTAATAGAGGTCTGGATTGATTTGGCTCTTTCCTGGTGATTGAGTGGGGCTCAGTCCCACTCCAGCTGGTATTTATCGAGGTGTGGATTGAATTGCCTCAATCCTGGTGTGTGAGTGGGGCTCAGTACCACTTCAGCTGGTATTTATAGAGGCCTGGATTGAATTGGCTCTTTCCTGGTGTGTGAGTGGGGCTCAGTCCCACTCCAGCTGGTATTTATCGAGGTGTGGATTGAATTGCCTCAATCCTGGTGTGTGAGTGGGGCTCAGTACCACTCCAGCTGGTATTAATATTGGTCTGGATTGAATTGACTCTTTCCTGGTGTGTGAGTGGGACTCAGTTCCACTCCAGCTGTTATGAACAGAGGTCTGGATTGTATTGACTCGTTTCTGGTGTGTGTGTGGGACTCAGTTCCACTCCAGCTGGTATTAATAGAGGCCTGGATTGAATTGGCTCTTTCCTGGTGTGTGAGTGGGGCTCAGTACCACTCCAGCTGGTATTAATAGAGGCCTGGATTTAATTGGCTCTTTCCTGGTGTGTGAGTGGGACTCAGTACCACTCCAGCTGGTATTTATAGAGGCCTGGATTTAAGTGGCTCTTTCCTGGTGGGTGACTGGGGTTCAGTTCCACTCCAGCTGGTATTAATAGAGGTCTGGATTTAATTGGCTCTTTCCTGGTGTGTGAGTGGGACTCAGTACCACTCCAGCTGGTATTAATAGAGGTCTGGATTGATTTGGCTCTTTCCTGGTGATTGAGTGGGGCTCAGTCCCACTCCAGCTGGTATTTATCGAGGTGTGGATTGAATTGCCTCAATCCTGGTGTGTGAGTGGGGCTCAGTACCACTTCAGCTGGTATTTATAGAGGCCTGGATTGAATTGGCTCTTTCCTGGTGTGTGAGTGGGGCTCAGTCCCACTCCAGCTGGTATTTATCGAGGTGTGGATTGAATTGCCTCAATCCTGGTGTGTGAGTGGGGCTCAGTACCACTTCAGCTGGTATTTATAGAGGCCTGGATTGAATTGGCTCTTTCCTGGTGTGTGAGTGGGGCTCAGTACCACTTCAGCTGGTATTAATAGAGACATGGATTGAATTGCCTCTTTCCTGGTGTGTGAGTGGGACTCGGTAACACTCCAGCTGGTATTAATAGAGGTCTGGATTTAATTGGCTCCTTCCTGGTGATTGAGTGGGGCTCAGTCCCACTCCAGCTGGTGTTAATAGAGACCTGGTTTGAATTGACTCTTTCCGCGTGTGTGAGTGGGACTCAGTACCACTTCAGCTGGTATTTATAGAGGCCTGGATTGAATTGGCTCTTTCCTGGTGTGTGAGTGGGGCTCAGTACCACTCCAGCTGGTATTAATAGAGGCCTGGATTGAATTGGCTCTTCCTGGTGTGTGAGTGGGACTCAGTACCACTCCAGCTGGTATTAATAGAGGCCCAGATTGAATTGCCTCCATCCTGGTGAGTGAGTGGGGCTCAGTCCCACTCCAGCTGGTATTAGTAGAGGTCTGGATTGAATTGGCTCTTTCCTGGTGTGTGAGTGGGGCTCAGTACCACTCCAGCTGGTATTAATAGAGGCCTGGATTGAATTGGCTCTTCCTGGTGTGTGAGTGGGGCTCACAACCATTCCAGCTGGTATTAATAGAGGTGTGGATTGAATTGCCTCTTTCCTGGTGTGTGAGTGGGACTCAGTCCCACTCCAGCTGGTATTAATAGAGGTCTGGATTGAATTGCCTCTTTACTGGTGAGTGAGTGGGACTCAGTACCACTCCAGCTGGTGTTAATAGATGTCTGGATTGAATTGGCTGCTTCCTGGTGATTGAGTGGGGCTCAGTCCCACTCCAGCTGGTATTAAGAGGTCTGGATTGGATTGGCTCTTTCCTGCTGTGTGAGTGGGGCTCCGTACGCGCCAGCTGGTATTAATAGAGGCCTGGCTTGAATTGGCTCTTCCCTGGTGTGTGAGTGGGACTCAGTTCCCCTCCAGCTGGTATTAATAGATGTCTGGATTTTATTGGCTCTTTCCTGGTGTGTGAGTGGGACTCAGTTCCACTCCAGCTGGTATTAATAGATGTCTGGATTGACTTGGATATTTCCTGGTGTGTGAGTGGGACTCAGTTCCACTCCAGCTGGTATTAATAGAGGACTGGATTGACTTGGATCTTTCCTGGTGTGTGAGTCGGACTCAGTTCCACTCCAGCTGGTATTAATAGAGGACTGGATTGACTTGGATCTTTCCTGGTGTGTGAGTGGGGCTCAGAACCACTCCAGCTGTTGTTAATAGAGGTCTGGATTGAATTGGCTCTTTCCTGGTGAGTGAGTGGGGCTCAGTACCACTCCAGCTGGTATTAATAGAGGTCTGGATTGAATTGGCTCTTTCCCGGTGAGTGAGTGGGGCTCAGTACCACTCCAGCTGTTATTTATCGAGGTGTGGATTGAATTGCCTCAATCCTGGTGTGTGAGTGGGGCTCAGTACCACTTCAGCTGGTATTAATAGAGGCCTGGATTGAATTGCCTCTTTCCTGGTGAGTGAGTGGGGCTCAGTACCACTTCAGCTGGTATTAATAGAGGCCTGGATTGAATTGCCTCTTTCCTGGTGAGTGAGTGGGGCTCAGTACCACTCCAGCTGGTATTTATCGAGGTGTGGATTGAATTGCCTCAATCCTGGTGTGTGAGTGGGGCTCAGTACCACTCCAGCTGGTATTAATAGAGGTGTGGATTGAATTGCCTCTTTCCTGGTGTGTGAGTGGGACTCAGTACCACTCCAGCTGGTGTTAATAGAGGTGTGGATTGAATTGCCTCTTTCCTGGTGTGTGAGTGGGACTCAGTACCACTCCAGCTGGTATTAATAGAGGTGTGGATTGAATTGCCTCTTTCCTGGTGAGTGAGTGGGACTCAGTACCACTCCAGCTGGTGTTAATAGAGGTCTGGATTGAATTGCCTCCTTACTGGTGATTGAGTTGGACTCAGTCCCACTCCAGCTGGCATTAAGATGTCTGGATTGAATTGGCTCTTTCTTGGTGTGTGACTGGGGCTCCGTACCACTCCAGCTGGTATTTATAGAGGCCTGGATTGACTTGGCTCCTTCCTGGTGTGTGAGTGGGGATCTGTACCACTCCAGCTGGTATTAATAGAGGCCTGGATTGACTTGGCTCCTTCCTGGTGTGTGAGTGGGGATCTGTACCACTCCAGCTGGTATTTATAGAGGCCTGGATTGACTTGGCTCCTTCCTGGTGTGTGAGTGGGGATCTGTACCACTCCAGCTGGTATTAATAGAGGTCTGGATTGAATTGGCTCCTTCCTGGTGTGTGAGTGGTGCTCAGTCCCACTCCAGCTGGTATTTAACGAGGTGTGGATTGAATTGCCTCTATCCTGGTGTGTGAGTGGGACTCAGGACCACTCCAGCTGCTATTAATAGAGGTCTGAGTTGAATTGCCTCCATCCTGGTGAGTGAGTGGGGCTCAGTCCCACTCCAGCTGGTATTAATAGAGGTCTGGATTGAATTGACTCTTTCCTGGTGAGTGAGTGGGACTCAGTACCACTCCAGCTGGTATTAATAGATGCCTGGATTGACTTGGCTCTTTCCTGGTGTGTGAGTGGGACTCAGTTCCACTCCAGCTGGTATTAATAGAGGCCTGGATTGACTTGGCTCTTTCCTGGTGCGTCACTGGGGCTCAGAACCACTCCAGCTAGTATTAATAGATGCCTGGATTGAATAGACTCTTTCCTGATGTGTGAGTGGGACTCAGTCCCACTCCAGCTGGTATTAATAGAGGTCTGGATTGAATTGGCTCTTCCCTGGTGTGTGAGTGGGGCTCAGTACCACTCCAGCTGGTATTAATAGAGCTATGGATTGAATTGGCTCTTCCCTGGTGTGTGAGTGGGGCTCAGTACCACTCCAGCTGGTATTAATAGAGCTATGGATTGAATTGGCTCTTCCCTGGTGTGTGAGTGGGACTCAGTACCACTCCAGCTGGCATTAAGATGTCTGGATTGAATTGACTCTTTCCTGGTGTGTGAGTGGGACTCAGTACCACTCCAGCTGGTGTTAAGAGAGGTCTGGATTGAATTGGCTCTTTCCTGGTGTGTGAGTGGGGCTCAGTACCACTTCAGCTGGTATTTATAGAGGCCTGGATTGAATTGGCTCTTTCCTGGTGTGTGAGTGGGACTCAGTACCACTCCAGCTGGTATTAATAGAGACCTGGTTTGAATTGGCTCCTTCCTGGTGAGTGAGTGGGGCTCAGTCCCACTCCAGCCGGTATTTATCGAGGTGTGGATTGAATTGCCTCTTTCCTGGTGTGTGAGTGGGACTCAGTACCACTCCAGCTGGTGTTAATAGAGGTCTGGATTGAATTGCCTCCTTACTGGTGATTGAGTTGGACTCAGTGCCACTCCAGCTGGCATTAAGATGTCGGGATTGAATTGCCTCTTTCCTGGTGTGTGAGTGAGACTCAGTACCACTCCAGCTGGTATTTATAGAGGCCTGGATTGAATTGGCTCTTTCCTGGTGTGTGAGTGGTGCTCAGTCCCACTCCAGCTGGTATTTATCGAGGTGTGGATTGAATTGCCTCAATCCTGGTGTGTGAGTGGGACTCAGGACCACTCCAGCTGCTATTAATAGAGGTCTGAGTTGAATTGCCTCCATCCTGGTGAGTGAGTGGGGCTCAGTACCACTCCAGCTGGTATTAATAGAGGTCTAGATTGACTTGGCTCTTTCCTGATGTGTGAGTGGGACTCAGTCCCACTCCAGCTGGTATTTATCGAGGTGTGGATTGAATTGCCTCTTTACTGGTGAGTGAGTGGGACTCAGTACCACTCCAGCTGGTGTTAATAGAGGCCTGGATTGAATTGGCTCTTTCCTGGTGTGTGAGTGGGACTCAGTACCACTCCATCTGGTATTAATAGAGGCCTGGATTGAATTGGCTCTTTCCTGGTTTGAGAGTGGGACTCAGTACCACTCCAGCTGGTATTAATAGAGGTATAGATTGACTTGGCTCTTTCCTGATGTGTGAGTGGGACTCAGTACCACTCCAGCTGGTATTAATAGAGGCCTGAATTGAATTGGCTCTTTCCTGGTTTGAGAGTGGGACTCAGTACCACTCCAGCTGGTGTTAATAGAGACCTGGTTTGAATTGACTCTTTCCTGGTGTGTGAGTGGGACTCAGGTCCACTTCTGCTGGTATTAATAGAGGCCTGAATTGAATTGGCTCTTTCCTGGTTTGAGAGTGGGACTCAGTACCACTCCAGCTGGTGTTAATAGAGACCTGGTTTGAATTGACTCTTTCCTGGTGTGTGAGTGGGACTCAGGTCCACTCCAGCTGGTATTAATAGAGGCCTGAATTGAATTGGCTCTTTCCTGGTTTGAGAGTGGGACTCAGTACCACTCCAGCTGGTATGAATAGAGGCCTGGATTGACTTGGCTCTTTCCTGGTGCGTCACTGGGGCTCAAAACCACTCCAGCTAGTATTAATAGATGCCTGGATTGAATAGACTCTTTCCTGGTGAGTGAGTGGGACTCAGTCCCACTCCAGCTGGTATTAATAGAGGTCTGGATTGAATTGGCTCTTCCCTGGTGTGTGAGTGGGGCTCAGTACCACTCCAGCTGGTATTAATAGAGCTATGGATTGAATTGGCTCTTTCCTGGTGTGTGAGTGGGGCTCAGTACCACTTCAGCTGGCATTAAGATGTCTGAATTGAATTGACTCTTTCCTGGTGTGTGAGTGGGACTCAGTACCACTCCAGCTGGTATTAATAGAGACCTGGATTTAATTGCCTCTTTCCTGGTGTGTCAGTGGGTCTCGGTACCACTCCAGCTGGTGTTAAGAGAGGTCTGGATTTAATTGCCTCTTTCCTGGTGTGTCAGTGGGTCTCGGTTCACTCCAGCTGGTATTAATAGAGGTCTGGATTGAATTGACTCTTTCCTGGTGCGTGACTGGGACTCAGTACCACTTCAGCTGGTATTAATAGAGGTCTGGATTGATTTGGCTCCTTCCTGGTGCGTGACTGGGACTCAGTACCACTTCAGCTGGTATTTATAGAGGCCTGGATTGAATTGGCTCTTTCCAGGTGTGTGAGTGAGACTCAGTACAACTCCAGCTGGTATTAATAGAGACCTGGATTTTATTGCCTCTTTCCTGGTGTGTCAGTGGGTCTCGGTACCACTCCAGCTGGTATTAATAGAGGTCTGGATTGAATTGGCTCTTTCCTGGTGTGTGAGTGGGGCTCAGTACCACTTCAGCTGGTATTTATAGAGGCCTGGATTGAATTGGCTCTTTCCTGGTGTGTGAGTGGGACTCAGTACCACTCCAGCTGGTATTAATAGAGACCTGGTTTGAATTGGCTCCTTCCTGGTGAGTGAGTGGGGCTCAGTCCCACTCCAGCTGGTATTAAGATGTCTGGATTGAATTGGCTCTTTCCTGGTGTGTGAGTGGGGCTCAGTCCCACTCCAGCTGGTATTTATCGAGGTGTGGATTGAATTGCCTCAATCCTGGTGTGTGAGTGGGACTCAGTACCACTTCAGCTGGTATGAATCGAGGTCTGGATTGAATTGGCTCTTTACTGGTGTGTGAGTGGGACTCAGTACCACTTCAGCTGGTATGAATCGAGGTCTGGATTGAATTGGCTCTTTACTGGTGTGTGAGTGGGACTCAGTACCACTCCAGCTGGTATTAATAGAGGTCTTGATTGAATTGGTTCTTTCCTGGTGTGTGAGTGGGGCTCAGTACCACTCCAGCTGGTATTAATAGAGACCTGGATTGAATTGGTTCTTTCCTGGTGTGTGAGTGGGGCTCAGTACCACTCCAGCTGGTATTAATAGAGACCTGGATTGAATTGGCTCTTTCCTGGTGTGTGAGTCGGACTCAGTACCTCTCCAGCTGGAATTAATAGAGGACTGGATTGATTTGGCTCTTTCCTGGTGTTTGAGTGGGACTCAGTACCTCTCCAGCTGGTATTAATAGAGGACTGGATTGATTTGGCTCTTTCCTGGTGTGTGAGTGGGGCTCAGTACCACTCCAGCTGGTATTAATAGAGACCTGGATTGAATTGGCTCTTTCCTGGTGTGTGAGTCGGACTCAGTACCTCTCCAGCTGGTATTAATAGAGGACTGGATTGATTTGGCTCTTTCCTGGTGTTTGAGTGGGACTCAGTACCTCTCCAGCTGGTATTAATAGAGGCCTGGATTGAATTGGCTCTTTCCTGGTTTGAGAGTGGGACTCAGTACCACTCCAGCTGGTGTTAATAGAGACCTGGTTTGAATTGACTCTTTCCTAGTGTGTGAGTGGGACTCAGTACCACTCCAGCTGGTATTTATCGAGGTGTGGATTGAATTGCCTCTTTACTGGTGAGTGAGTGGGACTCAGTACCACTCCAGCTGGTATTAATAGAGGTCTGGATTGACTTGGCTCTTTCCTGATGTGTGAGTGGGACTCAGTTCCACTCCAGCTGGTATGAATAGAGGCCTGGATTGACTTGGCTCTTTCCTGGTGCGTCACTGGGGCTCAGAACCACTCCAGCTAGTATTAATAGAGGCCTGAATTGAATTGGCTCTTTCCTGGTGTGTGAGTGGGACTCAGTACCACTCCAGCTGGTATTAATAGAGGCCTGAATTGAATTGGCTCTTTCCTGGTTTGAGAGTGGGACTCAGTACCACTCCAGCTGGTGTTAATAGAGACCTGGTTTGAATTGACTCTTTCCTAGTGTGTGAGTGGGACTCAGGTCCACTCCAGCTGGTATTAATAGAGGTCTGGATTGACTTGGCTCGTTCCTGATGTGTGAGTGGGACTCAGTTCCACTCCAGCTGGTATGAATAGAGGCCTGGATTGACTTGGCTCTTTCCTGGTGCGTCACTGGGGCTCAGAACCACTCCAGCTGGTATTAATAGAGGCCTGAATTGAATTGGCTCTTCCCTGGTGTGTGGGTGGGACTCAGTACCACTCCAGCTGTTATTAATAGATGCCTGGATTGAATTGGCTCTTCCCTGGTGTGTGAGTGGGGCTCAGTACCACTCCAGCTGGTATTAATAGATGCCTGGATTGAATTGGCTCTTCCCTGGTGTGTGAGTGGGGCTCAGTACCACTCCAGCTGGTATTAATAGAGCTATGGATTGAATTGGCTCTTCCCTGGTGTGTGAGTCGGACTCAGTACCACTCCAGCTGGCATTAAGATGTCTGGATTGAATTGACTCTTTCCTGATGTGTGAGTGGGACTCAGTACCACTCCAGCTGGTATTAATAGAGGTCTGGATTGAATTGACTCTTTCCTGGTGTGTGAGTGGGGATCAGTACCTCTCCAGCTGGTATTAATAGAGGTCTGGATTGATTTGGCTCTTTCCTGGTGCGTGACTGGGACTCAGTACCACTTCAGCTGGTATTTATAGAGGCCTGGATTGAATTGGCTCTTTCCTGGTGTGTGAGTGAGACTCAGTACCACTCCAGCTGGTATTAATAGAGACCTGGATTTAATTGCCTCTTTCCTTGTGTGTCAGTGGGTCTCGGTACCACTCCAGCTGGTATTAATAGAGGTCTGGATTGAATTGGCTCTTTCCTGGTGTGTCAGTGGGGCTCAGTACCACTTCAGCTGGTATTTATAGAGGCCTGGATTGAATTGGCTCTTTCCTGGTGTGTGAGTGGGACTCAGTACCACTCCAGCTGGTATTAATAGAGACCTGGTTTGAATTGGCTCCTTCCTGGTGAGTGAGTGGGGCTCAGTCCCACTCCAGCCGGTATTTATCGAGGTGTGGATTGAATTGCCTCTTTCCTGGTGTGTGAGTGGGACTCAGTACCACTCCAGCTGGTGTTAATAGAGGTCTGGATTGAATTGCCTCCTTACTGGTGATTGAGTTGGACTCAGTGCCACTCCAGCTGGCATTAAGATGTCGGGATTGAATTGCCTCTTTCCTGGTGTGTGAGTGAGACTCAGTACCACTCCAGCTGGTATTTATAGAGGCCTGGATTGAATTGGCTCTTTCCTGGTGTGTGAGTGGTGCTCAGTCCCACTCCAGCTGGTATTTATCGAGGCGTGGATTGAATTGCCTCAATCCTGGTGTGTGAGTGGGACTCAGGACCACTCCAGCTGCTATTAATAGAGGTCTGAGTTGAATTGCCTCCATCCTGGTGAGTGAGTGGGGCTCAGTACCACTCCAGCTGGTATTAATAGAGGTCTAGATTGACTTGGCTCTTTCCTGATGTGTGAGTGGGACTCAGTCCCACTCCAGCTGGTATTTATCGAGGTGTGGATTGAATTGCCTCTTTACTGGTGAGTGAGTGGGACTCAGTACCACTCCAGCTGGTGTTAATAGAGGCCTGGATTGAATTGGCTCTTTCCTGGTGTGTGAGTGGGACTCAGTACCACTCCATCTGGTATTAATAGAGGCCTGGATTGAATTGGCTCTTTCCTGGTTTGAGAGTGGGACTCAGTACCACTCCAGCTGGTATTAATAGAGGTATAGATTGACTTGGCTCTTTCCTGATGTGTGAGTGGGACTCAGTACCACTCCAGCTGGTATTAATAGAGGCCTGAATTGAATTGGCTCTTTCCTGGTTTGAGAGTGGGACTCAGTACCACTCCAGCTGGTGTTAATAGAGACCTGGTTTGAATTGACTCTTTCCTGGTGTGTGAGTGGGACTCAGGTCCACTTCTGCTGGTATTAATAGAGGCCTGAATTGAATTGGCTCTTTCCTGGTTTGAGAGTGGGACTCAGTACCACTCCAGCTGGTGTTAATAGAGACCTGGTTTGAATTGACTCTTTCCTGGTGTGTGAGTGGGACTCAGGTCCACTCCAGCTGGTATTAATAGAGGCCTGAATTGAATTGGCTCTTTCCTGGTTTGAGAGTGGGACTCAGTACCACTCCAGCTGGTATGAATAGAGGCCTGGATTGACTTGGCTCTTTCCTGGTGCGTCACTGGGGCTCAAAACCACTCCAGCTAGTATTAATAGATGCCTGGATTGAATAGACTCTTTCCTGGTGAGTGAGTGGGACTCAGTCCCACTCCAGCTGGTATTAATAGAGGTCTGGATTGAATTGGCTCTTCCCTGGTGTGTGAGTGGGGCTCAGTACCACTCCAGCTGGTATTAATAGAGCTATGGATTGAATTGGCTCTTTCCTGGTGTGTGAGTGGGGCTCAGTACCACTTCAGCTGGCATTAAGATGTCTGGATTGAATTGACTCTTTCCTGGTGTGTGAGTGGGACTCAGTACCACTCCAGCTGGTATTAATAGAGACCTGGATTTAATTGCCTCTTTCCTGGTGTGTCAGTGGGTCTCGGTACCACTCCAGCTGGTGTTAAGAGAGGTCTGGATTTAATTGCCTCTTTCCTGGTGTGTCAGTGGGTCTCGGTTCACTCCAGCTGGTATTAATAGAGGTCTGGATTGAATTGACTCTTTCCTGGTGCGTGACTGGGACTCAGTACCACTTCAGCTGGTATTAATAGAGGTCTGGATTGATTTGGCTCCTTCCTGGTGCGTGACTGGGACTCAGTACCACTTCAGCTGGTATTTATAGAGGCCTGGATTGAATTGGCTCTTTCCAGGTGTGTGAGTGAGACTCAGTACAACTCCAGCTGGTATTAATAGAGACCTGGATTTTATTGCCTCTTTCCTGGTGTGTCAGTGGGTCTCGGTACCACTCCAGCTGGTATTAATAGAGGTCTGGATTGAATTGGCTCTTTCCTGGTGTGTGAGTGGGGCTCAGTACCACTTCAGCTGGTATTTATAGAGGCCTGGATTGAATTGGCTCTTTCCTGGTGTGTGAGTGGGACTCAGTACCACTCCAGCTGGTATTAATAGAGACCTGGTTTGAATTGGCTCCTTCCTGGTGAGTGAGTGGGGCTCAGTCCCACTCCAGCTGGTATTAAGATGTCTGGATTGAATTGGCTCTTTCCTGGTGTGTGAGTGGGGCTCAGTCCCACTCCAGCTGGTATTTATCGAGGTGTGGATTGAATTGCCTCAATCCTGGTGTGTGAGTGGGACTCAGTACCACTTCAGCTGGTATGAATCGAGGTCTGGATTGAATTGGCTCTTTACTGGTGTGTGAGTGGGACTCAGTACCACTTCAGCTGGTATGAATCGAGGTCTGGATTGAATTGGCTCTTTACTGGTGTGTGAGTGGGACTCAGTACCACTCCAGCTGGTATTAATAGAGGTCTTGATTGAATTGGTTCTTTCCTGGTGTGTGAGTGGGGCTCAGTACCACTCCAGCTGGTATTAATAGAGACCTGGATTGAATTGGTTCTTTCCTGGTGTGTGAGTGGGGCTCAGTACCACTCCAGCTGGTATTAATAGAGACCTGGATTGAATTGGCTCTTTCCTGGTGTGTGAGTCGGACTCAGTACCTCTCCAGCTGGAATTAATAGAGGACTGGATTGATTTGGCTCTTTCCTGGTGTTTGAGTGGGACTCAGTACCTCTCCAGCTGGTATTAATAGAGGACTGGATTGATTTGGCTCTTTCCTGGTGTGTGAGTGGGGCTCAGTACCACTCCAGCTGGTATTAATAGAGACCTGGATTGAATTGGCTCTTTCCTGGTGTGTGAGTCGGACTCAGTACCTCTCCAGCTGGTATTAATAGAGGACTGGATTGATTTGGCTCTTTCCTGGTGTTTGAGTGGGACTCAGTACCTCTCCAGCTGGTATTAATAGAGGCCTGGATTGAATTGGCTCTTTCCTGGTTTGAGAGTGGGACTCAGTACCACTCCAGCTGGTGTTAATAGAGACCTGGTTTGAATTGACTCTTTCCTAGTGTGTGAGTGGGACTCAGTACCACTCCAGCTGGTATTTATCGAGGTGTGGATTGAATTGCCTCTTTACTGGTGAGTGAGTGGGACTCAGTACCACTCCAGCTGGTATTAATAGAGGTCTGGATTGACTTGGCTCTTTCCTGATGTGTGAGTGGGACTCAGTTCCACTCCAGCTGGTATGAATAGAGGCCTGGATTGACTTGGCTCTTTCCTGGTGCGTCACTGGGGCTCAGAACCACTCCAGCTAGTATTAATAGAGGCCTGAATTGAATTGGCTCTTTCCTGGTGTGTGAGTGGGACTCAGTACCACTCCAGCTGGTATTAATAGAGGCCTGAATTGAATTGGCTCTTTCCTGGTTTGAGAGTGGGACTCAGTACCACTCCAGCTGGTGTTAATAGAGACCTGGTTTGAATTGACTCTTTCCTAGTGTGTGAGTGGGACTCAGGTCCACTCCAGCTGGTATTAATAGAGGTCTGGATTGACTTGGCTCGTTCCTGATGTGTGAGTGGGACTCAGTTCCACTCCAGCTGGTATGAATAGAGGCCTGGATTGACTTGGCTCTTTCCTGGTGCGTCACTGGGGCTCAGAACCACTCCAGCTGGTATTAATAGAGGCCTGAATTGAATTGGCTCTTCCCTGGTGTGTGGGTGGGACTCAGTACCACTCCAGCTGGTATTAATAGATGCCTGGATTGAATTGGCTCTTCCCTGGTGTGTGAGTGGGGCTCAGTACCACTCCAGCTGGTATTAATAGATGCCTGGATTGAATTGGCTCTTCCCTGGTGTGTGAGTGGGGCTCAGTACCACTCCAGCTGGTATTAATAGAGCTATGGATTGAATTGGCTCTTCCCTGGTGTGTGAGTCGGACTCAGTACCACTCCAGCTGGCATTAAGATGTCTGGATTGAATTGACTCTTTCCTGATGTGTGAGTGGGACTCAGTACCACTCCAGCTGGTATTAATAGAGGTCTGGATTGAATTGACTCTTTCCTGGTGTGTGAGTGGGGATCAGTACCTATCCAGCTGGTATTAATAGAGGTCTGGATTGATTTGGCTCTTTCCTGGTGCGTGACTGGGACTCAGTACCACTTCAGCTGGTATTTATAGAGGCCTGGATTGAATTGGCTCTTTCCTGGTGTGTGAGTGAGACTCAGTACCACTCCAGCTGGTATTAATAGAGACCTGGATTTAATTGCCTCTTTCCTGGTGTGTCAGTGGGTCTCGGTACCACTCCAGCTGGTATTAATAGAGGTCTGGATTGAATTGGCTCTTTCCTGGTGTGTGAGTGGGGCTCAGTACCACTTCAGCTGGTATTTATAGAGGCCTGGATTGAATTGGCTCTTTCCTGGTCTGTGAGTGGGACTGAGTACCACTCCAGCTGGTATTAATAGAGACCTGGTTTGAATTGGCTCCTTCCTGGTGAGTGAGTGGGGCTCAGTACCACTCCAGCTGGTATTAATAGAGACCTGGTTTGAATTGGCTCTTTCCTGGTGTGTGAGTGGTACTCAGGTCCACTCCAGCTGGTATTTATCGAGGTGTGGATTGAATTGCCTCTTTACTGGTGAGTGAGTGGGGCTCAGTACCACTCCAGCTGGTGTTAATAGAGGTCTGGATTGAATTGACTCTTTCCTGGTGTGTGAGTGGGGATCAGTACCACTCCAGCTGGTGTTAAGAGAGGTCTGGATTGAATTGACTCTTTCCTGGTGTGTGAGTGGGGATCAGTACCTCTCCAGCTGGTATTAATAGAGGTCTGGATTGAATTGCCTCTTTCCTGGTGTGTGAGTGGGACTAAAAACACTCCAGCTGGTATGAATAGAGGTCTGGATTGAATTGCCTCTTTCCTGGTGTGTGAGTGGGACTCGGTAACACTCCAGCTGGTGTTAATAGAGACCTGGTTTGAATTGACTCTTTCCACGTGTGTGAGTGGGACTCAGTACCTCTCCAGCTGGTATTAATAGAGGACTGGATTGACTTGGATCTTTCCTGGTGTGTGACTGGGGCTCAGTTCCACTCCAGCTGGTATTAATAGATGCCTGGATTGAATTGCCTCTTTCCTGGTGTGTGAGTGGGACTCAGTACCACTCCAGCTGGTATTAATAGAGGTGTGGATTGAATTGCCTCTTTCCTGGTGTGTGAGTGGGGCTCAGTACCACTCCAGCTGGTATTAATAGAGGTGTGGATTGAATTGGCTCTTTGCTGGTGTGTGAGTGGGGCTCAGTACCACTCCAGCTGGTATTAATAGAGGTCTGGATTGAATTGGCTCTTTCCTGGTGTGTGAGTGGGGCTCAGTACCACTCCAGCTGGTATTAATAAAGGTCTGGATTGAATTGGCTCTTTCCTGGTGTGTGAGTGGGGCTCAGTAACACTCAAGCTGGTATTCATTGAGACCGGGATTGAATTGCCTCTTAGTTGGTGTGTGAATGGGACTCAGTACCACTCCTGCTGGTATTAATGGAGGCCTGGATTGAATTGCCTCTTTCCTGGTGTGTGAGTGGGACTCAGTACCACTCCAGCTGGTGTTAATAGAGGTCTGGATTGAATTGGCTCCTTACTGGTGATTGAGTTGGACTCAGTCCCACTCCAGCTGGTATTAAGATGTCTGGATTGAATTGGCTCTTTCCTGGTGTGTGAGTGGGGCTCAGTCCCACTCCAGCTGGTATTTATCGAGGTGTGGATTGAATTGCCTCAATCCTGGTGTGTGAGTGGGACTCAGTACCACAACAGCTTGTATTAATAGAGGTCTGGATTGAATTGGTTCTTTCCTGGTGTGTGAGTGGGACTCAGTACCACTCCAGCTGGTATTAATAGAGGTCTGGATTGAATTGGTTCTTTCCTGGTGTGTGAGTGGGGCTCAGTACCACTCCAGCTGTTATTAATAGAAGCCTGGATTGAATTGGCTCTTTCCTGGTGTGTGAATGGGACTCAGTACCACTCCTGCTGGTATTAATGGAGGCCTGGATTGAATTGACTCTTTCCTGGTGTGTGAATGGGACTCAGTACCACTCCAGCTGGTATTCATAGAGGTCTGGATTGAATTGGCTCCATCCTGGTGAGTGAGTGGTGCTCAGTACCACTCCAGCTGGTATTAATAGAGGCCTGGATTGAATTGACTCTTTCCTGGTGAGTGAGTGGGACTCAGTACCACTCCAGCTGGTATGAATAGAGGTCTGGATTGAATTGGCTCTTTCCTGGTGATTAAGTGGGGCTCAGTCCCACTCCAGCTGGTATTAAGAGGTCTGGATTGAATTGACTCTTTCCTGGTGTGTGAATGGGACTCAGGTCCACTCCAGCTGGTATTAATAGAGGCCTGTTTTGAATTGACACTATCCTGGTGTGTGAATGGGACTCAGGTCCACTCCAGCTGGTATTAATAGAGGACTGGATTGAATTGACACTATCCTGGTGTGTGAGTGGGACTCAGTACCACTCCAGCTGGTATCAATAGAGGTCTGGATTGATTTGGCTCTTTCCTGGTTTTTGAGTGGGACTCAGTAACACTCCAGCTGGTATTAATAGAGGTCTGGATTGAATTGGCTCTTCCCTGATGTGTGAGTGGGACTCAGTACCACTCCAGCTGGTATTTATAGAGGGCTGGATTGAATTGGCTCTTCCCTGGTGTGTGAGTGGGGCTCAGAACCACTCCATCTGGTATTAATAGAGACCTGGTTTGAATTGACTCTTTCCTGGTGTGTGAGTGGGGCTCAGTACCTCTCCAGCTGGTATTAATAGAGACCTGGTTTGATTTGCCTCTTTCCTGGTGTGTGAGTGGGACTCAGTTCCACTCCAGCTGGTATTAATAGAGGCCTGGTTTGAATTGACTCTTTCCTGGTGTGTGAATGGGACTCAGTTCCACTCCAGCTGGTATTAATAGAGACCTGGTTTGATTTGCCTCTTTCCTGGTGTGTGAGTGGGTCTCAGGTCCACTCCAGCTGGTATTAATAGAAGTCTGGATTGAATTGACTCTTTCCTGGTGTGTGAGTGGGACTCAGTACCACTCCAGCTGGTATTAATAGAGGCCTGGATTGAATTTGCTCTTTCCTGGTGCGTGACAGGGGCTCAGTACCACTCCAGCTGGTATTAATAGAGGCCTGGTTAGAATTGACTCATTCCTGGTGTGTGAGTGGGACTCAGTTCCACTCCAGCTGGTATCAAAAGAGGCCTGGTTTGAATTGCCTCTTTCCTGGTGTGCGTGTGGGACTCAGTTCCACTCCAGCTGGTATTAATAGAGGCCTGGTTGAATTGACTCTTTCCTGGTGAGTGAGTGGGACTCAGTACCACTTCAGCTGGTGTTAATAGAGGTCTGGATTGAATTGGCTCCTTCCTGGTGAGTGAGTGGGGCTCAGTCCCACTCCAGCTGGTATTAAGAGGTCTGGATTGAATTGGCTCTTTCCTGGTGTGTGAGTGGGACTCAGGTCCACTCCAGCTGGTATTAATAGAGGCCTGGTTTGAATTGACTCTTTCCTGGTGTGTGAATGGGACGCAGTGCCACTCCAGCTGGTATTAATAGAGATAAGGATTGAATTGCCTCTTTCCTGGTGTGTGAGTGGGACTCAGTGCCACTCCAGCTGGTATTAATAGAGGTCTGCATTGATTTGGCGCTTTCCTGGTGTTTGAGTGGGACTCAGTACCACACCATCTTGTACTCATAGAGGTCTGGATTGAATTGGCTCTTTCCCGGTGAGTGAGTGGGGCTCAGTACCACTCCAGCTGGTATTAATAGACTGGATTGAATTGGCTCCATCCTGGTGTTTGACTGGGGCTCAGTACCACTCCAGCTGGTATTAATAGAGGTCTGGATTGAATTGGCTCCATCCTGGTGAGTGAGTGGGACTCAGTACCACTCCAGCTGGTATTAATAGAGGTCTGGATTGAATTGGCTCTTTCCTGGTGAGTGAGTGGGGCTCAGTACCACTCCAGCTGGTATTAATAGAGGTCTGGATTGAATTGGCTCTTTCCTGGTGAGTGAGTGGGGCTCAGTACCACTCCAGCTGGTATTAATAGAGGTCTGGATTGAATTGGCTCCATCCTGGTGAGTGAGTGGGACTCAGTACCACTCCAGCTGTTATTAATAGACTGGATTGAATTGGCTCCATCCTGGTGTTTGACTGGGGCTCAGTACCACTCCAGCTGGTATTAATAGAGGTCTGGATTGAATTGGCTCTTTCCTGGTGAGTGAGTGGGGCTCAGTACCACTCCAGCTGGTATTAATAGAGGTCTGGATTGAATTGGTTCCATCCTGGTGAGTGAGTGGGGCTCAGTATCACTCCAGCTGGTATTAATAGAGGTCTGGATTGAATTGGTTCCATCCTGGTGAGTGAGTGGGTCTCAGTATCACTCCAGCTGGTATTAATAGAGGTCTGGATTGAATTGGCTCTTTCCTGGTGAGTGAGTGGGGCTCAGTACCACTGCAGCTGGTATTATTAGAGGTCTGGATTGAAGTGGCTCTTTCCTGGTGTGTGAGTGGGACTCAGTACCACTCCAGCTGGTATTAATAGAGGTCTGGATTGAATTGGCTCTTTCCTGGTGAGTGAGTGGGGCTCAGTACCACTCCAGCTGTTATTATTAGAGGTCTGGATTGAATTGGCTCTTTCCTGGTGTGTGAGTGGGACTCAGTACCACTCCAGCTGGTATTAATAGAGGCCTGGATTGAATTGGCTCTTTCCTGGTGAGTAAGTGGGGCTCAGTACCACTCCAGCTGGTATTAATAGAGGCCTGGATTGACTTGGCTCTTTTCTGGTGAGTGAGTGGGGCTCAGTACCACTCCAGCTGGTATTAATTGAGGCCTGGATTGAATTGGCTCTTTCCTGGTGAGTAAGTGGGGCTCAGTACCACTCCAGCTGGTATTAATAGAGGCCTGGATTGAATTGGCTCTTTCCTGGTGAGTAAGTGGGGCTCAGTACCACTCCAGCTGGTATTAATAGAGGCCTGGATTGACTTGGCTCTTTCCTGGTGAGTGAGTGGGGCTCAGTACCACTCCAGCTGGTATTAATAGAGGCCTGGATTGACTTGGCTCTTTCCTGGTGAGTAAGTGGGGCTCAGTACCACTCCAGCTGGTATTAATAGAGGCCTGGATTGAATTGGCTCTTTCCTGGTGAGTAAGTGGGGCTCAGTACCACTCCAGCTGGTATTAATAGAGGCCTGGATTGACTTGGCTCTTTCCTGGTGAGTGAGTGGGGCTCAGTACCACTCCAGCTGGTATTAATAGAGGCCTGGATTGACTTGGCTCTTTCCTGGTGAGTAAGTGGGGCTCAGTACCACTCCAGCTGGTATTAATAGAAATCTGGATTGAATTGCCTCTCTTCCAGTGTGTGAGTGGGACTCAGTATCACTCCAGCTGGTATTAATTGAGGCCTGGATTGAATTGACTCCTTCCTGCTGTGTGAGTGGGGATCAGCACCACTCCAGCTGGGTTTAATAGAGAGCTTGATTGAATTGCCTCTTTCCTGGCGTGTGATTCGGACTCAGTCCCACTCCAGCTGGTATTAATAGAGGTCTGGATTGAATTGGCTCCATCCTGGTGAGTGAGTGGGGCTCAGTACCACTCCAGCTGTTATTAATAGAGGCCTGGATTGAATTGGCTCTTTCCTGGTGTGTGAGTGGGCCTCAGTACCACTCCAGCTGTTATTAATAGAGGCCTGGATTGAATTGGCTCTTTCCTGGTGTGTGAGTGGGCCTCAGTGCCACGCAGCTGGTATTAATAAAAGCCTTGCTTGAGTTGGCTTTCTGCTAGTGTGACTTGTGACCCAATTCCACTCCAGCTGATATTAATAGAAACCTGGTTTGAATTGGCTTTTTCCTGGTGTGTTTGTGGGACTCAGTACCACTCCAGCTGGTATTATTAGAGGCCTGGATTGAATTGGCTCTTTCCTGGATTGTGAGTGAGACTGAGTCCCACTCCAGCTGGTATTAGTGGAGACCTGTATTGATTTAGCTCTTCCCTGGTGTGTGAGAGGGACTCAGTACCACTCCAGCTGGTATCAATAGAGGCCTGGATTGAATTGGCTCTTTCCTGGTGAGTGAGTGGGGCTCAGTACCACTCCAGCTGGTATTAATAGAGGTCTGGATTGAATTGGTTCCATCCTGGTGAGTGAGTGGGGCTCAGTATCACTCCAGCTGGTATTAATAGAGGTCTGGATTGAATTGGTTCCATCCTGGTGAGTGAGTGGGTCTCAGTATCACTCCAGCTGGTATTAATAGAGGTCTGGATTGAATTGGCTCTTTCCTGGTGAGTGAGTGGGGCTCAGTACCACTGCAGCTGGTATTATTAGAGGTCTGGATTGAATTGGCTCTTTCCTGGTGTGTGAGTGGGACTCAGTACCACTCCAGCTGGTATTAATAGAGGTCTGGATTGAATTGGCTCTTTCCTGGTGAGTGAGTGGGGCTCAGTACCACTCCAGCTGTTATTATTAGAGGTCTGGATTGAATTGGCTCTTTCCTGGTGTGTGAGTGGGACTCAGTACCACTCCAGCTGGTATTAATAGAGGCCTGGATTGAATTGGCTCTTTCCTGGTGAGTAAGTGGGGCTCAGTACCACTCCAGCTGGTATTAATAGAGGCCTGGATTGACTTGGCTCTTTTCTGGTGAGTGAGTGGGGCTCAGTACCACTCCAGCTGGTATTAATTGAGGCCTGGATTGAATTGGCTCTTTCCTGGTGAGTAAGTGGGGCTCAGTACCACTCCAGCTGGTATTAATAGAGGCCTGGATTGAATTGGCTCTTTCCTGGTGAGTAAGTGGGGCTCAGTACCACTCCAGCTGGTATTAATAGAGGCCTGGATTGACTTGGCTGTTTCCTGGTGAGTAAGTGGGGCTCAGTACCACTCCAGCTGGTATTAATAGAGGCCTGGATTGACTTGGCTCTTTCCTGGTGAGTAAGTGGGGCTCAGTACCACTCCAGCTGGTATTAATAGAAATCTGGATTGAATTGCCTCTCTTCCAGTGTGTGAGTGGGACTCAGTATCACTCCAGCTGGTATTAATTGAGGCCTGGATTGAATTGACTCTTTCCTGCTGTGTGAGTGGGGATCAGCACCACTCCAGCTGGTATTAATAGAGAGCTTGATTGAATTGCCTCTTTCCTGGCGTGTGATTCGGACTCAGTCCCACTCCAGCTGGTATTAATAGAGGTCTGGATTGAATTGGCTCCATCCTGGTGAGTGAGTGGGGCTCAGTACCACTCCAGCTGTTATTAATAGAGGCCTGGATTGAATTGGCTCTTTCCTGGTGTGTGAGTGGGCCTCAGTACCACTCCAGCTGTTATTAATAGAGGCCTGGATTGAATTGGCTCTTTCCTGGTGTGTGAGTGGGCCTCAGTGCCACGCAGCTGGTATTAATAAAAGCCTTGCTTGAGTTGGCTTTCTGCTAGTGTGACTTGTGACCCAATTCCACTCCAGCTGATATTAATAGAAACCTGGTTTGAATTGGCTTTTTCCTGGTGTGTTTGTGGGACTCAGTACCACTCCAGCTGGTATTATTAGAGGCCTGGATTGAATTGGCTCTTTCCTGGATTGTGAGTGAGACTGAGTCCCACTCCAGCTGGTATTAGTGGAGACCTGTATTGATTTAGCTCTTCCCTGGTGTGTGAGAGGGACTCAGTACCACTCCAGCTGGTATCAATAGAGGCCTGGATTGAATTGGCTCTTTCCTGGTGTGTGAGTGGGACTCAGTACCACTCCAGCTGGTATTAATAGAGGTCTGGATTGAATTGGCTCTCTCCTGGTGTGTGAGTGGGACTCAGTACCACTCCAGCTGGTATCAATAGAGGCCTGGATTGAATTGGCTCTTTCCTGGTGTGTGAGTGGGGCTCAGTACCACTCCAGCTGGTATCAATAGAGGCCTGGATTGAATTGGCTCTTTCCTGGTGTGTGAGTGGGACTCAGTACCACTCCAGCTGGTGTTAATAGAGGTCTGGATTGAATTTGCTCCATCCTGGTGAGTGAGTGGGGCTCAGTACCACTCCAGCTGGTATTAATAGAGGTCTGGATTGAATTGGCTCCATCCTGGTGAGTGAGTGGGGCTCAGTACCACTCCAGAGGGTATTTATCGAGGCCTGGTTTGAATTGACTCTTTCCTGGTGTGTGAGTGGGACTCAGTACCACTCCAGCTGGTATTAATAGAGGTCTGGATTGAATTGGCTCCATCCTGGTGTGTGAGTGGGGCTCAGTACCACTCCAGCTGGTATTTATCGAGGCCTGGTTTGAATTGACTCCATCCTGGTGAGTGAGTGGTGCTCACTACCACTCCAGCTGGTATTAATAAAGGACTGGATTGAATTGGCTCTTTCCTGGTGTGTGAGTGGGACTCAGTTCCTCTCCAGCTGGTATTAATAAAGGACTGGATTGAATTGGCTCTTTCCTGGTGTGTGTGGGGGACTCAGTTCCTCTCCAGCTGGTATGAATAGAGGCCTGGATTGAATAGACTCTTTACTGGTGTGTGAGTGGGGCTCAGTACCACTTCTGCTGGTATTTATAGAGGCCTGGATTGATATTTCTCTTTCCTGGTGTGTGAGTGGGACTCATTTACACTCCAGCTGGTGTTAATAAGAGGTCTGGATTGAATTGACTCTTTACTGGTGAGTGAGTGGGACTCAGTACCACTCCAGCTGGTATTAATAGAGGTCTGGATTGAATTTGCTCCTTCCTGGTGAGTCAGTGGGACTCAGTACCACTCCAGCTGGTATTAATAGAGGGCTGGTTTAAATTGACTCTTTCTGGTGTGTGAGGGGGACTCGGTGCCACTCCAGTCGCTATAGATAGAGCCCTGGATCGAAATGGCTCTTCCCTGGTGTGTGTGTGAGACTCAGTTCCACTCCAGCTGGTATTAATAGAGGTCTGGATTGATTTGGCTCTTTCCTGGTGTGTGAGTGGGACTCAGTCCCACTCCAGCTGGTATTTATCGAGGTGTGGATTGAATTGCCTCTTACCTGGTGTGTGAGTGGGACTCAGTACCACTCCAGCTGGTATTAATAGAGACCTGGATTGAATTGCCTCTTTCCTGGTGTGTGAGTGGGACTCAGTACCACTCCAGCTGGTATTAATAGACGTCTGGATTGAATTGCCTCTTTCTTGGTGTGTGAGTGGGGCTCAGTACCACTCCAGCTGGTATTAAGAGATCTGGATTGAATTGCGTCTTTCCTGGTGTGTGAGTGGGACTCAGTACCACTCCAGCTGGCATTAATAGAGGCCTGGGCAGAATTGCCTCTTTCCTGGTATGTGAGTGGGGCTCAGTACCTCACCAGCTGGTATTAATAGAGGTCTGGATTGAATTGGCTCTTTCCTGGTGTGTGAGTGTGACTCAGTACCACTCCAGCTGGTATTCATAGAGGTCTGGATTGAATTGGCTCTTTCCTGGTGTGTGAGTGGAGCTCAGTACCACTCCAGCTGGTATTAATTGAGGCCTGGATAGAATTGCCTCTTTCCTGGTGTGTGAGTGGGACTCAGTACCACTCCAGCTGGTGTTCATGGAGGTTTCGATTGAATTGGCTCTTTCATGGTGTGTGAGTGGGCCTCAGTACCATTCCAGCTGGTATTAATAGAGGTCTGGATTGATTTGGCTCTTTCCTGGTGTTTGAGTGGGACTCAGTACCATTCCAGCTGGTATTAATAGAGGACTGGATTGAATTGGCTCTTTCCTGGTGTGTGTGGGGGACTCAGTTCCTCTCCAGCTGGTATGAATAGAGGCCTGGATTGAATAGACTCTTTACTGGTGTGTGAGTGGGGCTCAGTACCACTTCTGCTGGTATTTATAGAGGCCTGGATTGATATTTCTCTTTCCTGGTGTGTGAGTGGGACTCATTTACACTCCAGCTGGTGTTAATAAGAGGTCTGGATTGAATTGACTCTTTACTGGTGAGTGAGTGGGACTCAGTACCACTCCAGCTGGTATTAATAGAGGTCTGGATTGAATTGGCTCCTTCCTGGTGAGTCAGTGGGACTCAGTACCACTCCAGCTGGTATTAATAGAGGGCTGGTTTAAATTGACTCTTTCTGGTGTGTGAGGGGGACTCGGTGCCACTCCAGTCGCTATAGATAGAGCCCTGGATCGAAATGGCTCTTCCCTGGTGTGTGTGTGAGACTCAGTTCCACTCCAGCTGGTATTAATAGAGGTCTGGATTGATTTGGCTCTTTCCTGGTGTGTGAGTGGGGCTCAGTACCACTCCAGCTGGTATTAATAGAGGTCTGGATTGAATTGGCTCCTTCCTGGTGAGTCAGTGGGACTCAGTACCACTCCAGCTGGTATTAATAGAGGGCTGGTTTAAATTGACTCTTTCTGGTGTGTGAGTGGGACTCGGTGCCACTCCAGTCGCTATAGATAGAGCCCTGGATCGAAATGGCTCTTCCCTGGTGTGTGTGTGAGACTCAGTTCCACTCCAGCTGGTATTAATAGAGGTCTGGATTGATTTGGCTCTTTCCTGGTGTGTGAGTGGGCCTCAGTACCATTCCAGCTGGTATTAATAGAGGTGTGGATTGAATTGCCTCTTTCCTGGTGTGTGAGTGGGACTCAGTCCCACTCCAGCTGGTATTTATCGAGGTGTGGATTGAATTGCCTCTTTCCTGGTGTGTGAGTGGGACTCAGTGCCACTCCAGCTGGTATTAATAGAGGTCTGGATTGATTTGGCTATTTCCTGGTGTGTGAGTGGGACTCAGTCCCACTCCAGCTGGTATTTATCGAGGTGTGGATTGAATTGCCTCTTTCCTGGTGTGTGAGTGGGACTCAGTACCACTCCAGCTGGTATTAATAGAGGTCTGGATTGAATTGCCTCTTTCCTGGTGTGTGAGTGGGACCCAGTACCACTCCAGCTGGTATTAATACAGGTCTGGATTGATTTGGCTCTTTCCTGGTGTGTGAGTGGGACTCAGTACCACTCCAGCTGGTATTAATAGAGGTCTGGATTGAATTGCCTCTTTCCTGGTGTGTGAGTGGGACTCAGTACCACTCCAGCTGGTATTAAGAGGTCTGGACAGAATTGCCTCTTTCCTGGTGTGTGAGTGGGACTCAGTGCCACTCCAGCTAGTATTAATGGAGGCCTGGATTGAATTGGCTCTCTCCTGGTGTGTGAGTGGGACTCAGTGCCACTCCAGCTAGTATTAATGGAGGCCTGGATTGAATTGGCTCTTTCCTGGTGTGTGAGTGGGACTCAGTACCACTCCAGCTGGTATTATTGGATGCCTGGATTGAATTGGCTCTTTACTGGTGTGTGAGTGGGACTCAATACCACTCCTGCTGGTATTGATATCAGCCTCGATAGAATTGGCTCTCTCCTGGTGTGAGTGGGACTCAGTGCCACTCCAGCTGGTATTAATAGAGGCGTGTCTTGAATTGGCTCTTTCCTGGAGTTTGAGTGGGAGTTAATTCCACTGCAGCTGGTATTAATAGAGGCCTGTAATGAACTGTCCCTTTCCTGCTGTGTTTGTGGGACTCAGTACCACTCCACCTGGTGTGAATAGAGGCCTGGATTGAATTGGCTCTTTCCTGTTGTGTGAGTGGGAGTTAATTCCACTCCAGCTGGTATTAATAGAGGTCTGGCTTTAATTTGCTTTTTCCTGGTGTGTG
Organism: Heterodontus francisci; assembly: GCF_036365525.1. Lineage (NCBI taxonomy): Eukaryota > Metazoa > Chordata > Chondrichthyes > Heterodontiformes > Heterodontidae > Heterodontus > Heterodontus francisci. The sequence continues at coordinate 82,090 of NW_027141852.1, forward strand.
AGTGGGGCTCAGTACCACTCCAGCTGGTATTAATAGAGGTCTGGATTGAATTGGCTCTTTCATGGTGTGTGAGTGGGCCTCAGTACCATTCCAGCTGGTATTAATAGAGGCCTGGATTGAACTGGCTCTTTCCTGGTGTGTGAGTGGGACTCAGTACCACTCCAGCTAGTATTAATGGAGGCCTGGATTGAATTGGCTCTTTCCTGGTTTGTGAGTGGGACTCAGTACCACTCCAGCTGGTATTAATAGAGGTCTGGATTGAATTGGCTCTTTCATGGTGTGTGAGTGGGCCTCAGTACCATTCCAGCTGGTATTAATAGAGGCCTGGATTGAACTGGCTCTATCTGAGTTTGTGAGTGGGACTCAGTACCACTCCAGCTGGTATTAATGGAGGCCTGGATTGAATTGGCTCTTTCCTGGTGTGTGAGTGGGACTCAGTACCACTCCAGCTGGTATTATTGGATGCCTGGATTGAATTGGCTCTTTCCTGGTGTGTGAGTGGGACTCAGTACCACTCCAGCTAGTATTAATGGAGGCCTGGATTGAATTGGCTCTTTCCTGGTGTGTGAGTGGGGCTCAGTACCACTCCTGCTGGTATTGATATGAGCCTCGATAGAATTGGCTCTTTACTGGTGTGTGAGTGGGACTCAATACCACTCCTGCTGGTATTGATATAAGCCTCGATAGAATTGGCTCTCTCCTGGTGTGAGTGGGACTCAGTGCCACTCCAGCTGGTATTAATAGAGGCGTGTCTTGAATTGGCTCTTTCCTGGAGTTTGAGTGGGAGTTAATTCCACTGCAGCTGGTATTAATAGAGGCCTGTAATGAACTGTCCCTTTCCTGCTGTGTTTGTGGGACTCAGTACCACTCCACCTGGTGTTAATAGAGGCCTGGATTGAATTGGCTCTTTCCTGTTGTGTGAGTGGGAGTTAATTCCACTCCAGCTGGTATTAATAGAGGTCTGGATTGAATTGGCTCTTTCCTGGTGTGTGAGTGGGTCTCAGTCCCACTCCAGCTGGTATCAATGGCGGTCTGGCTTTAATTAGCTTTTTCCTGGTGTGTGAGTGGGGCTCAGTACCACTCCAGCTGGTATTAATAAAGGTTTGCATTGAATTGGCTCTTTCCTGGTGTGTCAGTGGGACTCAGTACCACTCCAGCTGGTGATAATATAGGCTCGGTTTCAATTGGCTCTTTCCTGGTGTGTGAGTGAGACTCAGTACCACTCCAGCTGGTGTAAATAGAGGCCTGGATTGAATTGGCTCTTTCCCCGTGTGTAAATGGGAGTTAATTTTACTCCAGCTGGTATTAATAGGGGCCTGGATTGAATTGGTTCTTTCCCGGCGTGTGAATGAGCCTCAGTACCACTCCAGCTGGTATTAATAGAGACCTGGATTGAATTGGCTCTTTCCTGGTGTGTGAGTGGGACTCAGTACCACTCCAGCTGGTGTAAATAGAGGCCTGGATTGAATTGGCTCTTTCCCCGTGTGTAAATGGGAGTTAATTTTACTCCAGCTGGTATTAATAGGGGCCTGGATTGAATTGGTTCTTTCCCGGCGTGTGAATGAGCCTCAGTACCACTCCAGCTGGTATTAATATAGGCTCAAATTCAATTGGCTCTTATCTGGTGTGTGAGTGGGGCTCAGTACCACTCCAGCTGGCATTATTAGAGGTCTGGATTGAATTGGCTGTTTCCTGGTGTGTGTGTGGGACTCAGTACCACTCCAGCTGGTTTTAACAAAGGCCACTTCGATCTGATGATATGCACTGTTGTCTGTTTGATGTCACCTGCACCGTGGCCATTTTAAGCGACATGTGCTGCAGCCATTCTAAATGACGTGCTCTCTGGTCTGTTTGATGTCACCTTCACTGCGGCCATTTTACGTGACATGTGGTACGGCCATTTTAAATGACATGCTCTGTGGTCTGTATGATGTCACCTTCACTGCGGCCATTTTACGTGACATGTGCTGCGGCCATTTTAAATGATATGCTCTGTGATCTGTTTGAATTGAGAGTAATCCACGGGGATCATTTTCAATGTTTTCTGTCCAGGGCAGTGAATGTAACAGATTATAAATGAGAATAAAGGCTCATAAAGGATAATAAATCACAGACAATCATAAATATTATAAAGATTTACAAAGTGAGAGGAAGAATTATAAACAGTTTATAAAGGTTGTAAAAGTCAGTAAATGTTTATAAATTATTATAAATTATTATCAATAATTATCAGGATTCTTTTAGTTTGAAAGGGATTATAAAAGAATCAGAAAGATTCAGACCCCACCCCCACTCCCGTCACCCTGGAAACAGACCCCGCCCCCACACCGTCACCCTGGAAACAGACCCCGCCCGCACTCCCGTCACCCTGGAAACAGACCCCGCCCCCACTCCCGTCACCCTGGAAACAGACCCCGCCCCCACTCCCGTCACTCTGGAAACAGAACCCGCCCCCACTCCGTCACCTTGGAAACAGACCCCGCCCCCACTCCCGTCACCTTGGAAACAGAACCCGCCCCCACTCCCGTCACCTTGGAAACAGAACCCGCCCCCATTACCGTCACCTTGGAAACAGAACCCGCCCCCACTCCCGTCACCTTGGAAACAGACCCCGCCCCCACTCCCGTCATCTTGGTAACAGACCCCGCCCCCACTCCCGTCACCCTGGAAACAGACCCCGCCCCCACGCCCGTCACCCTGGAAACAGACCCCGCCCCCACTCCCGTCACCCTGGAAACAGAAACCGCCCCCACTCCCGTCACCCTGGAAAAAGACCCCGCCCCCACTCCCGTCACCCTGGAAACAGACCCCGCCCCCACTCCCGTCACCCTGGAAACAGACCCCGCCCCCACTCCGTCACTCTGGAAACAGACCCCGCCCCCACTCCCATCACCCTGGAAACAGACCCCGCCCCCAATCCCGTCACCCTGGAAACAGACCCCCCCCACTCCGTCACCTTGGTAATAGTCCCCGCCCCCACTCCCGTCACCCTGGAAACAGACCCCGCCCCCAATCCCGTCACCCTGGAAACAGACACCGCCCCCAATCCCGTCACCTTGGTAACAGACCCCGCCCCCACCCCCGTCACCATGGAAACAGACCCCGCCCCCACTCCCGTCACCTTGGAAACAGACCCCACCCCCAATCCCGTCACCTTGGAAACAGACCCCGCCCCTACTCCCGTCACCCGGGAAACATACCCCGCCCCCACTCCCGTCACCCGGGAAACAGACCACGCCCCCACTCCCGTCACCTTGGTAACAGACCCCGCCCCCACTCCGTCACCCTGGAAACAGACCCCGCCCCCACTCCCATCACCGTGGTAAGAGACCCCGCCCCCACTCCCGTCACCATGGAAACAGACCCCGTCCCCAATCCCGTCACTCTGGAAACAGACCCCGCCCCCATTCGCCGTCACCTTGGAAACAGACCCCGCCCCCACTCCCTTCACTCCCCCACTCTGTCTCCATGGTGAGAGGCCCCTCCCCCGCTCTGTCTCCATGGTGACAGTCCCCTCCCCCGCTCTGTCTCCATGGTGACAGGCCCCTCCCCCTCCTCTGTCTCCATGGTGACAGTCTCCTCCCCCTCTCTGACTCCATGGTGACAGGCCCCTCCCCCTCCTCTGTCTCCATGGTGACAGTCTCCTCCCCCTCTCTGTCTCCATGGTGACAGTCTCCTCCCCCTCTCTGTCTCCATGGTGAGAGGCCCCTCCCCGCTCTGTCTCCATGGTGAGAGGCCCCTCCCCCGCTCTGTCTCCATGGTGAGAGGCCCCTCCCCCGCTCTGTCTCCATGGTGACAGTCTCCTCCCCCGCTCTGTCTCCATGGTGAGAGGCCCCTCCCCCGCTTTGTCTCCATGGTGAGAGGCCCCTCCCCCGCTCTGTCTCCATGGTGAGAGGCCCCTCCCCCGCTCTGTCTCCATGGTGACAGGCCCCTCCCCCGCTCTGTCTCCATGGTGACAGGCCCCTCCCCCGCTCTGTCTCCATGGTGACAGACTCCTCCCCCGCTCTGTCTCCATGGTGAGAAGCCCCTCCCCCGCTCTGTCTCCATGGTGACAGGCTCCTCCCCCGCACTGTCTCCATGGTGAGAAGCCCCTCCCCCGCTCTGTCTCCATGGTGAGAGGCCCCTCCCCCTCTCTGTCTCCATGGTGAGAGGCCCCTCCCCCTCTCTGTCTCCATGGTGACAGGCCCCTCCCCCGCTCTGTCTCCATGGTGATAGTCTCCTCCCCCTCTCTGTCTCCATGGTGACAGGCCCCTCCCCCGCTCTGTCTCCATGGTGATAGTCTCCTCCCCCTCTCTGTCTCCATGGTAACAGTCCCCTCCCCCGCTCTGTCTCCATGGTGATAGTCTCCTCCCCCTCTCTCTCTCCATGGTGACAGGCCCCTCCCCCGCTCTGTCTCCATGGTGATAGTCTCCTCCCCCTCTCTGTCTCCATGGTGACAGGCCCCTCCCCCGCTCTGTCTCCATGGTGATAGTCTCCTCCCCCTCTCTGTCTCCATGGTGACAGGCCCCTCCCCCGCTCGGTCTCCATGGTGATAGTCTCCTCCCCCTCTCTCTCTCCATGGTGACAGGCCCCTCCCCCGCTCTGTCTCCATGGTGATAGTCTCCTCCCCCTCTCTGTCTCCATGGTGACAGGCCCCTCCCCCGCTCTGTCTCCATGGTGATAGTCTCCTCCCCCTCTCTCTCTCCATGGTGACAGGCCCCTCCCCCGCTCTGTCTCCATGGTGATAGTCTCCTCCCCCTCTCTGTCTCCATGGTGACAGGCCCCTCCCCCGCTCTGTCTCCATGGTGATAGTCTCCTCCCCCTCTCTCTCTCCATGGTGACAGGCCCCTCCCCCGCTCTGTCTCCATGGTGATAGTCTCCTCCCCCTCTCTCTCTCCATGGTGACAGGCCCCTCCCCCGCTCTGTCTCCATGGTGATAGTCTCCTCCCTTGCTCTGTCTCCATGGTGAGAGGCCCCTCCCCCGCTCTGTCTCCATGGTGACAGTCCCCTCCCCCGCTCTGTCTCCATGGTGAGAGGCCCCTCCCCCGCTCTGTCTCCATGGTGACAGTCCCCTCCCCCGCTCTGTCTCCATGGTGAGAGGCCCCTCCCCCGCTCTGTCTCCATGGTGACAGTCCCCTCCCCCGCTCTGTCTCCATGGTGACAGTCCCCTCCCCCGCTCTGTCTCCATGGTGACAGTCCCCTCCCCCGCTCTGTCTCCATGGTGAGAGGCCCCTCCCCCGCTCTGTCTCCATGGTGACAGTCTCCTCCCCCGCTCTGTCTCCATGGTGACAGTCTCCTCCCCCGCTCTGTCTCCATGGTGACAGTCCCCTCCCCCGCTCTGTCCGCATGGTGAGAGGCCCCGCCCCCGCTCTGTCTCCATGGTGACAGTCCCCTCCCCCCGCTCTGTCTCCATGGTGACAGTCTCCTCCCCC
>NW_027141852.1:137500-140000 GCF_036365525.1 Heterodontus francisci
TCTGGGCTGTGGTGTGTGTGTGTGTGTGTGTGTGTGTGTGTGTGTGTGTGTGTGTGTGTGTGTGTGTGTGTGTGTGTGTGTGTGTGTGTGTGTGTGTGTGTGCATATATATAAGTCTCAGTGTCTCGGCTGTGGTGTATGTGTGTGTGTATATATATAAGTCTCAGTGTCTGGGCTGTGGTGTGTGTGTGTGCACATATATAAGTCTCAGTGTCTGGGCTGTGGTGTGTGTGTGTGTGTGTGTGTGTGTGTGTGTGTGTGTGTGTGTGTGTGTGTGTGTGTGTGTGTGTGTGTGCATATATATAAGTCTCAGCGTCTGTGCAGTGGTGTGTGTGTGTGTGTGCGCATATATATAAGTCTCAGTGTCTGTGCTGTGGTGTGTGTGTATGCATATATATAAGTCTCAGAGTCTGTGCTGTGGTGTGTGTGTGTGTGTGCGTGCATATATATAAGTCTCAGTGTCTGTGCTGTGGTGTGTGTGTGTGTGTGTGCATATATATAAGTCTCAGTGTCTGGGCTGTGGTGTGTGCGTGTGCATATATATAAGTCTCAGTGTCTGGGCTGTGGTGTGTGTGTGTGTGTGCGTGTGTGTGTGTGTGTGTGCATATATATAAGTCTCAGTGTCTGTGCTGTGGTGTGTGTGTGTGTGTGTGTGTGTGTGTGCATATATATAAGTCTCAGTGTCTGGGCTGTGGTGTGTGTGTGTGTGCATATATATAAGTCTCAGTGTCTGGGCTGTGGTGTGTGTGTGTGTGTGTGTGTGTGCGTATATATAAGTCTCAGTGTCTTGGCTGTGGTGTGTGTGTGTGTGTGTGCATATATATAAGTTTCAGTGTCTGGGCTGTGGTGTGTGTGTGTGTGTGTGTGCATATATATAAGTCTCAGCGTCTGGACTGTGGTGTGTTTGTGTGTGTGTGTGTGCAGATATATAAGTCTCAATCTCTGGGCTGTGGGGTGTGTGTATGTGCATATATATAAGTCTCAGTGTCTGGGCTGTGGTGTGTGTGTGTGCATATATATTAGTCTCAGTTTCTGGGCTGTGGTGTGTGTGTGTGTGTGTGTGCATATATATAAGTCTCAGTGTCTGGGCTGTGGTGTGTGTGTGTGTGTGTGTGCATATATATAAGTCTCAGTGTCTGGACTGTGGTGTGTGTGTGTGTGTGTGCATATATATAAGTCTCAGTCTCTGGGCTGTGGTGTCTGTGTGTGTGTGTGTGTGTGCATATATATAAGTCTCAGTGTCTCGGCTGTGGTGTATGTGTGTGTGTATATATATAAGTCTCAGTGTCTGGGCTGTGGTGTGTGTGTGTGTGTGTGCACATATATAAGTCTCAGTGTCTGGGCTGTGGTGTGTGTGTGTGTGTGTGTGTGTGTGTGTGTGTGTGTGTGTGTGTGTGTGTGTGCATATATATAAGTCTCAGCGTCTGTGCTGTGGTGTGTGTGTGTGTGTGCGCATATATATAAGTCTCAGTGTCTGTGCTGTGGTGTGTGTGTGTGTGTGTATGCATATATATAAGTCTCAGAGTCTGTGCTGTGGTGTGTGTGTGCGTGTGCGTGCATATATTTAAGTCTCAGTGTCTGGGCTGTGGTGTGTGTGTGTGTGTGTGTGTGTGCATATATATAAGTCTCAGTGTCTGGGCTGTGGTGTGTGTGTGTGTGTGTGTGTGTGTGTGTGCATATATATAAGTCTCAGTGTCAGGGCTGTGGTGTGTGTGTGTGTGTGTGTGTGTGTGTGTGCATATATATAAGTCTCAGTGTCTGGGCTGTGGTGTGTGTGTGTGTGTGCATATATATAAGTCTCAGTGTCTGGGCTGTGGTGTGTGTGTGTGTGCATATATATAAGTCTCAGTGTCTGGGCTGTGGTGTGTGTGTGTGTGTGTGTGTGCATATATATAAGTCTCAGTGTCTGTGCTGTGGTGTGTGTGTGTGTGTGTGCATATATATATATGTCTCAGTGTCTGGGCTGTGGTGTGTGTGTGTGTGTGCATATATATAAGTCTCAGTGTCTGGGCTGTGGTGTGTGTGTGTGTGTGTGTGTGTGTGCATATATATAAGTCTCAGTGTCTGGGCTGTGGTGTGTGTGTGTGTGTGTGCATATATATAAGTCTCAGTGTCTGGGCTGTGGTGTGTGTGTGTGTGTGTGCATATATATAAGTCTCAGTGTCTGGACTGTGGTGTGTGTGTGTGTGTGTGTGTGCATATATATAAGTCTCAGTGTCTGGGCTGTGGTGTGTGTGTGTGTGCATATATATAAGTCTCAGTGTCTGGGCTGTGGTGTGTGTGTGTGTGTGTGTGCATATATATTAGTCTCAGTTTCTGGGCTGTGGTGTGTGTGTGTGTGTGCATATATATAAGTCTCAGTGTCTGGGCTGTGGTGTGTGTGTGTGTGCATATATATAAGTCTCAGTGTCTGGGCTGTGGTGTCAGTGTGTGTGTGTGTGTGTGCATATATATAAGTCTCAGTGTCTGGGCTGTGGTGTGTGTGTGTGTGTGCACATATA
>NW_027141852.1:195000-205000 GCF_036365525.1 Heterodontus francisci
TAAGTCTCAGTGTCTGGGCTGTGGTGTGTGTGTGTGTGTGTGTGTGTGTGTGTGTGTGTGTGTGTCTGTGTGTGTGTGTGTGTGATGTGTGTGTGTGTGCATATATATATAAGTCTCAGTGTCTGGGCTGTGGTGTGTGTGTGTGTGCATATATATAAGTCTCAGTGTCTGGGCTGTGGTGTGTGTGTTTGTGTGTGTGTGTGTGTGTGTACATATATATTAGTCTCAGTGTCTGTGCGGTGGTGTGTGTGTGTGTGTGTGTTTAAATATATAAGTCGCAGTGTCTGGGCTGTGGTGTGTGTGTGTGTGTGTGTGTGTGTGTGTGTGTGTGTGTGTGTGTGTGTGTGTGTGTGCATATATATAAGTCTCAGCGTCTGTGCTGTGGTGTTTGTGTGTGTGTGCGCATATATATAAGTCTCAGTGTCTGTGCTGTGGTGTGTGTGTGTGTGTGTGTGTATGTGCATATATATAAGTCTCAGAGTCTGTGCTGTGGTGTGTGTGTGTGTGTGCGTGCATATATATAAGTCTCAGTGTCTGTGCTGTGGTGTGTGTGTGTGTGTGCATATATATAAGTCTCAGTGTCTGGGCTGTGGTGTGTGTGTGTGCATATATATAAGTCTCAGTGTCTGGGCTTTGGTGTGTGTGTGTTTGTGTGTGCATATATATAAGTCTCAGTGTCTGTGCTGTGGTGTGTGTGTGTGTGTGTGCATATATATAAGTCTCAGTGTCTGGGCTGTGGTGTGTGTGTGTGCATATATATAATTCTCAGTGTCTGGGCTGTGGTGTGTGTGTGTGCATATATGTAAGTCTCAGTGTCTGTGCTGTGGTGTGTGTGTGTGTGCATATATATAATTCTCAGTGTCTGGACTGTGGTGTGTGTGTGTGTGTGTGTGTGCATATATATAAGTCTCAGTCTCTGGGCTGTGGTGTGTGTGTGTGTGTGTGTGTGCATATATATAAGTCTCAGTGTCTGGACTGTGGTGTGTGTGTGTGTGTGTGTGCATATATATAAGTCTCAGTGTCTGGGCTGTGGTGTGTGTGTGTGTGCATATATATAAGTCTCAGTGTCTGGTCTGTGCTGTGTGTGTGTGTGTGCATATATATTAGTCTCAGTTTCTGGGCTGTGGTGTGTGTGTGTGTGTGTGTGTGTGTGTGTGTGTGTGTGTGTGTGTGTGTGTGTGTGTGTGTGTGTGTGTGTGTGTGTGTATGTGTGTGTGTGTGTGTGTGTGTGTGTGTGTGTGTGCATATATATAAGTCTCAGTGTCTGGGCTGTGGTGTGTGTGATTGTGCATATATATAAGTCTCAGTCTCTGGGCTGTGGTGTCTGTGTGTGAGTGCACATATATAAGTCTCAGTGTCTGGGCTGTGGTGTGTGTGTGTGTGTGTGTGTGCATATATATAAGTCTCAGTGTCTGGAATGTGGTGTGTGTGTGTGTGTGTGTGTGTGTGTGCATATATATAAGTCTCAGTGTCTGGGCTGTGGTGTGTGTGATTGTGCATATATATAAGTCTCAGTCTCTGGGCTGTGGTGTCTGTGTGTGAGTGCACATATATAAGTCTCAGTGTCCTGGCTGTGGTGTGTGTGTGTGTGTGTGTGTGTGTGCATATATATAAGTCTCAGTGTCTGGGCTGTGGTGTGTGTGTGTGTGTGTGTGCATATATATAAGTCTCAGTGTCTGGGCTGTGGTGTGTGTGTGTGCACATATATAAGTCTCAGTGTCTGGGCTGTGGTGTGTGTGTTTGTGTGTGTGTGTGCATATATATAAGTCTCAGTGTCTGTGCTGTGGTGTGTGTGTGTGTGTGTGTGTGTGCATATATATAAGTCTCCGTGTCTGGGCTGTGGTGTGTGTGTGTGTGTGTGTGCATATATATAAGTCTCAGTGTCTGGGCTGTGGTGTGTGTGTGTGTGTGTGTGTGTGTGTGTGTGCATATATATAAGTCCCAGTGTCTGGGCTGTGGTGTGTGTGTGTGTGAGTGTGAGCATATATATAAGTCTCAGTGTCTGTGCTGTGGTGTGTGTGTGTGTGTGTGTGCATATATATAAGTCTCAGTGTCTGGGCCGTGGTGTGTGTGTGTGTGTGCATATATATAAGTCTCAGTGTCTGGGCTGTGATGTGTGTGTGTGTGTGTGTGTGTGTGTGTGCCTATATATTAGTCTCAGTGTCTGGGCTGTGGTGTGTGTGTGTGTGTGTGTGTGTGTGTGTGTGTGTGTGTGTGTGGAAATATATATGTCTCAGTGTCTGGGCTGTGGTGTGTGTGTGTGTGTGTGTGTGTGTGTGTGTGCATATATATTAGTCTCAGTGTCTGGGCTGTGGTGTGTGTGTGTGTGTGTGTGTGTGTGTGTGTGTGTGTGTGCATATATATTAGTCTCAGTGTCTGTGCTGTGGTGTGTATGTGTGTGTGTGTGGAAATATATATGTCTCAGTGTCTGGGCTGTGGTGTGTGTGTGTGTGTGTGTGTGTGTGCATTGATATAAGTCTCAGTGTCTGTGGTGTGTGTGTGTGTGTGTGTGTGTGTGTGCATATATATAAGTCTCAGTGTCTGGACTGTGGTGTGTGTGTGTGTGTGTGTGTGTGTGTGCATATATATAAGTCTCAGTGTCTGGGCTGTGGTGTGTGTGATTGTGCATATATATAAGTCTCAGTCTCTGGGCTGTGGTGTCTGTGTGTGAGTGCACATATATAAGTCTCAGTGTCTGGGCTGTGGTGTGTGTGTGTGTGTGTGTGTGTGTGTGTGTGTGCATATATATAAGTCTCAGTGTCTGGGCTGTGGTATGTGTGTGTGTGTGTGTGCATATATATAAGTCTCAGTGTCTGGGCTGTGGTGTGTGTGTGTGTGTGTGCACATATATAAGTCTCAGTGTCTGGGCTGTGGTGTGTGTGTTTGTGTGTGTGTGCATATATATAAGTCTCAGTGTCTGTGCTGTGGTGTGTGTGTGTGTGTGTGTGTGTGTGCATATATATAAGTCTCCGTGTCTGGGCTGTGGTGTGTGTGTGTGTGTGTGTGCATATATATAAGTCTCAGTGTCTGGGCTGTGGTGTGTGTGTGTGTGTGTGTGTGTGTGCATATATATAAGTCCCAGTGTCTGGGCTGTGGTGTGTGTGTGTGTGAGTGTGTGCATATATATAAGTCTCAGTGTCTGTGCTGTGGTGTGTGTGTGTGTGTGTGTGTGTGTGCATATATATAAGTCTCAGTGTCTGGGCTGTGATGTGTGTGTGTGTGTGTGTGTGTGTGTGTGTGTGTGTGTCTGTGTGTGTGTGTGCCTATATATTAGTCTCAGTGTCTGGGCTGTGGTGTGTGTGTGTGTGTGTGTGTGTGTGTGTGTGTGGAAATATATATGTCTCAGTGTCTGGGCTGTGGTGTGTGTGTGTGTGTGTGTGTGTGTGTGTGTGTGCATATATATTAGTCTCAGTGTCTAGGCTGTGGTGTGTGTGTGTGTGTGTGTGTGTGTGTGCATATATATTAGTCTCAGTGTCTGTGCTGTGGTGTGTATGTGTGTGTGTGTGGAAATATATATGTCTCAGTGTCTGGGCTGTGGTGTGTGTGTGTGTGTGTGTGTGTGTGTGTGTGTGTGTGTGTGCATTGATATAAGTCTCAGTGTCTGTGGTGTGTGTGTGTGTGTGTGTGTGTGTGTGCATATATATAAGTCTCAGTGTCTGGGCTGTGGTGTGTGTGTCTGTGTGTGCATATATGTAAGTCTCAGTGTCTGTGCGGTGGTGTGTGTGTGTGTGCATATATATAAGTCTCAGTGTCTGGACTGTGGTGTGTGTGTGTGTGTGCATATATATAAGTCTCAGTCTCTGGGCTGTGGTGTGTGTGTGTGCATATATATAAGTCTCAGTGTCTGGGCTGTGGTGTGTGTGTATGTGTGTGTGCATATATATAAGTCTCAGTGTCTGGGCTGTGGTGTGTGTGTGTGTGCATATATATAAGTCTCAGTGTCTGGGCTGTGGTGTGTGTGTGCATATATATTAGTCTCAGTTTCTGGGCTGTGGTGTGTGTGTGTGTGTGTGTGTGCATATATATAAGTCTCAGTGTCTGGGCTGTGGTGTGTGTGTGTGTGTGCATATATATAAGTCTCAGTGTCTGGGCTGTGGTGTGTGTGTGTGTGCATATATATAAGTCTCAGTCTCTGGGCGGTGGTGTCTGTGTGTGAGTGCACACATATAAGTCTCAGTGTCTGGGCTGTGGTGTGTGTGTGTGTGTGTGTGTGTGTCTGTGTGTGCGTGTGTGTGTGTGTGTGTGTGTGTGTGTGCATATATATAAGTCTCAGTGTCTGGGCTGTGGTGTGTGTGTGTGTGTGCACATATGTAAGTCTCAGTGTCTGGGCTGTGGTGTGTGTGTGTGTGTGTGTGTATATATATATAAGTCTCAGTGTCTGTGCTGTGGTGTGTGTGTGTGTGTGTGTGTGTGTGCATATATATAAGTCTCAGTGTCTGGGCTGTGGTGTGTGTGTGCATATATATGCATCTCAGTGTCTGGGCTGTGGTGTGTGTGTGTGTGTGTGCATATATATAAGTCTCAGTGTCTGTGCTGTGGTGTGTGTGTGTGTGTGAGTGTGTGTGCATATATATAAGTCTCAGTGTCTGGGCTGTGGTGTGTGTGTGTGTGTGTGCATATATATAAGTCTCAGTGTCTGGGATGTGGTGTGTGTGTGTGTGTGTGTGTGTGTGTGTGTGTGTGTGTGTGTGTGTGTGTGTGTGTGTGTGTGTGTGTGTGTGCATATATATAAGTCCCAGTGTCTGGGCTGTGGTGTGTTTGTGTGAGTGTGTGCATATATATAAGTCTCAGTGTCTGTGCTGTGGTGTGTGTGTGTGTGTGTGTGTGCATATATATAAGTCTCAGTGTCTGTGCTGTGGTGTGTGTGTGTGTGTGCATATATATAAGTCTCAGTGTCTGGCCTGTGATGTGTGTGTGTGTGTGTATGTGTGCATATATATTAGTCTCAGTGTCTGGGCTGTGGTGTGTGTGTGTGTGTGTGTGTGTGTGTGTGTGTGTGTGTGCATATATATTAGTCTCAGTGTCTGTGCTGTGGTGCGTGTGTGTGTGTGTGTGTGGAAATATATATGTCTCAGTCTCTGGGCTGTGGTGTGTGTGTGTGTGTGTGTGTGTGTGTGTGTGTGCATATATATAAGTCTCAGTGTCTGTGGTGTGTGTGTGTGTGTGTGTGTGTGTGTGTGTGTGTGTGTGTGTGCATATATATAAGCCTCAGTGTCTGGGCTGTGGTGTGTGTGTGTGTGTGCATATATGCACGTCTCAGTGTCTGTGCTGTGGTGTGTGTGTGTGTGCATATATATTAGTCTCAGTGTCTGGACTGTGGTGTGTGTGTGTGTGTGTGTGTGCATATATATAAGTCTCAGTCTCTGGGCTGTGGTGTGTGTGTGTGTGTGTGTGCATATATATAAGTCTCAGTGTCTGGACTGTGGTGTGTGTGTGTGTGTGCATATATATAAGTCTCAGTGTCTGGGCTGTGGTGTGTGTGTGTGTGCATATATATAATTCTCAGTGTCTGGGCTGTGGTGTGTGTGTGTGTGTGCATATATATAAGTCTCAGTCTCTGGGCTGTGGTGTCTGTGTGTGAGTGTGTGTGTTTGTGTGCATATATATAAGTCTCAGTGTCTGGGCTGTGGTGTGTGTGTGTGTGTGTGTGTGTGCATATATATAAGTCTCAGTGTCTGGGCTGTGGTGTGTGTGTGTGTGTGTGTGTGTGTGTGTGTGTGCATATATATAATTCCCAGTGTCTGGGCTGTGGTGTGTGTGTGTGTGTGTGTGTCAGTGTGTGCATATATATAAGTCTCAGTGTCTGTGCTGTGGTGTGTGCATATATATAAGTCTCAGTGTCTGTGCTGTGGTGTGTGTGTGTGTGTGCATATATATAAGTCTCAGTGTCTGGGCTGTGATGTGTGTGTGTGTGCATATATATTAGTCTCAGAGTCTGGGCTGTGGTGTGTGTGTGTGTGTGTGTGCATATATATTAGTCTCAGTGTCTGTGCTGTGGTGTGTGTGTGTTTGTGTGTGGAAACATATATGTCTCAGTGTCTGGGCTGTGGTGTGTGTGTGTGTGTGTGCATATATATAAGTCTCAGTGTCTGTGGTGTGTGTGTGTGTGTGTGTGCATATATATAAGTCTCAGTGTCTGGGATGTGGTGTGTGTGTGTGTGTGTGTGCATATATATAAGTCTCAGTGTCTGGGCTGTGGTGTGTGTGTGTGTGTGTGCATATATATTATGCTCAGTGTCTGGGCTGTGGTGTGTGTGTGTGTGTGATGTGTGTGTGTGTGCATATATATAAGTCTCAGTGTCTGGGCTGTGGTGTGTGTGTGTGTGTGTGTGTGTGTGTGTGTGTGTGTGTGTGTGTGTGTGTGTGTGTGTGTGTGAGTGCATATATATAAGTCTCAGTGTCTGGGCTGTGGTGTATGTGTGTGTGTGTATGTGCATATATATAAGTCTCAGTGTCTGGGCTGTGGTGTGTGTGTGTGTGTGCACATATATAAGTCTCAGTGTCTGGGCTGTGGTGTGTGTGTGTGTGTGTGTGTGCATATATATAAGTCTCAGTGTCTGTGCTGTGGTGTGTGTGTGTGTGTGTGTGTGTGTGCATATATATAAGTCTCAGTGTCTGGGATGTGGTGTGTGTGTGTGTGTGTGTGTGTGTGTGTGTGTGTGTGTGTGTGTGTGTGTGCATATATATAAGTCCCAGTGTCTGGGCTGTGGTGTGTGTGTGTGTGAGTGTGTGCATATATATAAGTCTCAGTGTCTGTGCTGTGGTGTGTGTGTGTGTGTGTGTGTGTGCATATATATAAGTCTCAGTGTCTGTGCTGTGGTGTGTGTTTGTGTGTGCATATATATAAGTCTCAGTGTCTGGCCTGTGATGTGTGTGTGTGTGTGTATGTGTGCATATATATTAGTCTCAGTGTCTGGGCTGTGGTGTGTGTGTGTGTGTGTGTGTGTGTGTGTGCATATATATTAGTCTCAGTGTCTGTGCTGTGGTGCGTGTGTGTGTGTGTGTGTGGAAATATATATGTCTCAGTCTCTGGGCTGTGGTGTGTGTGTGTGTGTGTGTGTGTGTGTGCATATATATAAGTCTCAGTGTCTGTGGTGTGTGTGTGTGTGTGTGTGTGTGTGTGTGTGTGTGTGTGTGTGCATATATATAAGCCTCAGTGTCTGGGCTGTGGTGTGTGTGTGTGTGTGCATATATGCACGTCTCAGTGTCTGTGCTGTGGTGTGTGTGTGTGTGCATATATATTAGTCTCAGTGTCTGGACTGTGGTGTGTGTGTGTGTGTGTGTGTGCATATATATAAGTCTCAGTCTCTGGGCTGTGGTGTGTGTGTGTGTGTGTGTGCATATATATAAGTCTCAGTGTCTGGACTGTGGTGTGTGTGTGTGTGTGCATATATATAAGTCTCAGTGTCTGGGCTGTGGTGTGTGTGTGTGTGCATATATATAAGTCTCAGTGTCTGGGCTGTGGTGTGTGTGTGTGTGTGCATATATATAAGTCTCAGTCTCTGGGCTGTGGTGTCTGTGTGTGAGTGTGTGTGTGTGTGCATATATATAAGTCTCAGTGTCTGGGCTGTGGTGTGTGTGTGTGTGTGTGTGTGTGTGCATATATATAAGTCTCAGTGTCTGGGCTGTGGTGTGTGTGTGTGTGTGTGTGTGTGTGTGTGTGTGTGCATATATATAATTCCCAGTGTCTGGGCTGTGGTGTGTGTGTGTGTGTGTGTCAGTGTGTGCATATATATAAGTCTCAGTGTCTGTGCTGTGGTGTGTGCATATATATAAGTCTCAGTGTCTGTGCTGTGGTGTGTGTGTGTGTGTGCATATATATAAGTCTCAGTGTCTGGGCTGTGATGTGTGTGTGTGTGTGTGTGTGTGCATATATATTAGTCTCAGAGTCTGGGCTGTGGTGTGTGTGTGTGTGTGTGTGCATATATATTAGTCTCAGTGTCTGTGCTGTGGTGTGTGTGTGTTTGTGTGTGGAAACATATATGTCTCAGTGTCTGGGCTGTGGTGTGTGTGTGTGTGTGTGTGTGTGTGTGCATATATATAAGTCTCAGTGTCTGTGGTGTGTGTGTGTGTGTGTGTGCATATATATAAGTCTCAGTGTCTGGGATGTGGTGTGTGTGTGTGTGTGTGTGCATATATATAAGTCTCAGTGTCTGGGCTGTGGAGTGTGTGTGTGTGTGTGCATATATATTATGCTCAGTGTCTGGGCGGTGGTGTGTGTGTGTGTGTGATGTGTGTGTGTGTGCATATATATAAGTCTCAGTGTCTGGGCTGTGGTGTGTGTGTGTGTGTGTGTGTGTGTGTGTGTGTGTGTGTGTGTGTGTGTGTGTGTGTGTGTGTGTGTGAGTGCATATATATAAGTCTCAGTGTCTGGGCTGTGGTGTATGTGTGTGTGTGTATGTGCATATATATAAGTCTCAGTGTCTGGGCTGTGGTGTGTGTGTGTGTGTGCACATATATAAGTCTCAGTGTCTGGGCTGTGGTGTGTGTGTGTGTGTGTGTGTGTGCATATATATAAGTCTCAGTGTCTGTGCTGTGGTGTGTGTGTGTGTGTGTGTGTGTGTGCATATATATAAGTCTCAGTGTCTGGGCTGTGGTGTGTGTGTGTGTGTGTGTGTGCATATATATAAGTCTCAGTGTCTGACCTGTGGTGTGTGTGTGTGTGTGTGTGCATATATATAAGTCTCAATGTCTGTGCTGTGGTGTGTGTGTGTGTGTGCATATATATAAGTCTCAGTGTCTGTGCTGTGGTGAGTGTGTGTGTGTGCATATATATAAGTCTCAGTGTCTGGGCTGTGGTGTGTGTGTGAGTGTGTGTGTGTGTGTGTGTGTGTGTGTGTGCATATATATAAGTCCCAGTGTCTGGGCTGTGGTGTGTATGTGTGTGAGTGTGTGCATATATATAAGTCTCAGTGTCTGAGCTGTGGTGTGTGCGTGTGTGTGTGTGTGCATATATATAAGTCTCAGTGTCTGTGCTGTGGTGTGTGTGTGTGTGCATATATATAAGTCTCAGTGTCTGGGCTGTGATGTGTGTGTGTGTGTGTGTGTGTGTGCATATATATTAGTCTCAGTGTCTGGGCTGTGGTGTGTGTGTGTGTGTGTGTGTGTGCATATATATTAGTCTCAGTGTCTGTGCTGTGGTGTGTGTGTGTGTGTGTGGAAATATATATGTCTCAGTGTCTGGGCTGTGGTGTGTGTGTGTGTGTGTGTGTGTGTGTGTGTGCATATATATAAGTCTCAGTGTCTGTGGTGTGTGTGTGTGTGCGTGCATATATATAAGCCTCAGTGTCTGGGCTGTGGTGTGTGTGTGTGTGTGCATATATGTAAGTCTCAGTGTCTGTGCTGTGGTGTGTGTGTGTGTGCATATATATTAGTCTCAGTGTCTGGACTGTGGTGTGTGTGTGTGTGTGTGTGTGTGTGCATATATATAAGTCTCAGTCTCTGGGCTGTGGTGTGTGTGTGTGTGTGTGTGCATATATATAAGTCTCAGTGTCTGGACTGTGGTGTGTGTGTGTGTGTGTGCATATATATAAGTCTCAGTGTCTGGGCTGTGGTGTGTGTGTGTGTGCATATATATAAGTCTCAGTGTCTGGGCTGTGGTGTGTGTGTGTGTGCATATATATTAGTCTCAGTTTCTGGGCTGTGGTGTGTGTGTGTGTGTGTGTGTGTGTGCATAAAGATACGTCTCAGTGTCTGGGCTGTGGTGTGTGTGTGTGTGTGTGTGTGTGTGCATATATATAAGTCTCAGTGTCTGGACTGTGGTGTGTGTGTGTGTATGTGTGCATATATATAAGTCTCAGTGTCTGGGCTGTGGTGTGTGTGTGTGTGTGCATATATGTAAGTCTCAGTCTCTGGGCTGTGGTGTCTGTGTGTGAGTGCACATATATAAGTCTCAGTGTCTGGGCTGTGGTGTGTGTGTGTGTGTGTGTGTGTGTGTGTGCATATATATTAGTCTCAGTGTCTGGGCTATGGTGTGTGTGTGTGTGTGTGTGTGTGCATA
>NW_027141852.1:240000-247500 GCF_036365525.1 Heterodontus francisci
TTTATTTAAAACTTCAGTCCGTCGGATTGCTAAGCGAACAAGTTTTGACTTTTTTTTTCGTTTGGTTTTTCAGTAGATTTATTGGGAATCTAGAATAGTGGGAATGGAGGTAAAGGCAGTTGTATGTTCCTCCTGCAGAATGTGGGAGGTAGGGGTCGCCAAGAGTGTCCCTGCTGACTGCATCTGCGGGAAGTGCACCCAACTCCAGCTCCTCGCAGACCGCGTTAGGGAACTGGAGCTGGAGCTGGATGAACTTCGGATCATTCGGGAGGCGGAGGGGATTATTGACAGGAGTTATAGGGAGGCAGTCACACCTCAGGTAAAAGAAGTAGGTAGATGGGTTACCGTCAGGGGAAGGAAAGGGAACCAGCAGGCAGTGCAGGGATCCCCTGTGGCCGTTTCCCTCAACAACAGGTATACCGTTTTGGATACTGTTGGGGGGGACGACTTACCAGGGGTAAGCAATGGGGTGCAGGTCTCTGGCACAGAGTCTGTCCCTGTTGCTCAGAAGGGAAAAGGGAAGAGGAGCAGAGCATTAGTCATTGGGGACTCCATAGTTAGGGGAACAGATAGGAGGTTCTGTGGGAACGAGAGAGACTCACGGTTGGTGTGTTGCCTCCCAGGTGCCAGGGTACATGATGTCTCCGATCGTGTTTTTGGGACCCTTAAGGGGGAGGGGGAGCACCCCCAAGTCGTGGTCCACATAGGCACCAACGACATAGGTAGGAAGAGAGATGGGGATTTAAGGCAGAAATTCAGGGAGCTAGGGTGGAAGCTTAGAGCGAGAACAACCAGAGTTGTTATCTCTGGGTTGTTGCCCGTGCCACGTGCTAGCGAAGAGAGGAATAGGGAGAGAGAGGAGTTGAACACGTGGCTGCAGGGATGGTGTAGGAGGGAGGGTTTTGGTTTCCTGGATAATTGGGGCTCTTTCTGGGGTAGGTGGGACCTCTACAAACAGGATGGTCTTCACCTGAACCAGAGGGGTACCAATATCCTGGGGGGGGAGATTTGTTAGTGCTCTTCGGGGGGGTTTAAACTAAATCAGCAGGGGAATGGGAACCTAAATTGCAGTGCCAGTGTACAGGCTGTTGAGAGTAGTGAGGTAGGGGATAAGGTTACAGGGACGCAAGAGGGCACTGGCAAGCAAGAACTTGGTTTAAAGTGTGTCTACTTCAACGCCAGGAGCATCCGGAATAAGGTGGGTGAGCTTGCAGCATGGGTTGGTACCTGGGATCCTGATGTTGTGGCCATTTCGGAGACATGGGTAGAGCAGGGGCAGGAATGGATGTTGCAGGTTCCGGGATTTAGATGTTTCAGAAAGAACAGAGAAGAGGGTAAAAGAAGGGGGGGTGTGGCATTGTTAATCAAGGAAAGTATTACAGCGGCAGAAAGGACGTTTGAGGACTCGTCTACTGAGGTAGTATGGGCCGAGGTTAGAAACAGGAGAGGAGAGGTCACCCTGTTGGGAGTTTTCTATAGACCTCCAAATAGTTCCAGAGATGTAGAGGAAAGGATAGCGAAGATGATTCTCGACAGGAGCGAGAGTAACAGGGTAGTGGTTATGGGGGACTTTAACTTTCCAAATATTGACTGGAAATACTATAGTTCGAGTACTTTAGATGGGTCTGTTTTTGTCCAGTGTGTGCAGGAGGGTTTTCTGACACAGTATGTGGACAGGCCAACCAGGGGCGATGCCACATTGGATTTGGTACTGGGTAATGAACCCGGCCAGGTGTTCGATTTAGATGTAGGTGAGCACTTTGGTGATAGTGATCACAATTCGGTTAGGTTTACCTTAGCGATGGGCAGGGACAGGTATATACCGCAGGGCAAGAATTATAGCTGGGGGAAAGGAAATTATGACGCAATTAGGCAAGATTTAGGATGTGTAGGATGGGGAAGGAAACTGCAGGGGATGGGCACAAACGAAATGTGGAGCTTATTCAAGGAGCAGCTAATGCGTGTCCTTGATAAGTATGTACCTGTCAGGCAGGGAGGAAGTTGTCGAGCAAGGGAGCCGTGGTTTACTCAAGAAGTTGAAGCGCTTGTCAAGAGGAAGAGGGCGGCTTATGTTAGGATGAGACGTGAAGGCTCAGTTAGGGCGCTTGAGAGTTACAAGCTAGCCAGGAAGGATCTAAAGGGAGGGCTAAGAAGAGCAAGGAGAGGACACGAGAAGTCATTGGCGGATAGGATCAAAGAAAACCCTAAGGCTTTCTATAGGTATATCAGGAATAAACGAATGATAAGAGTTAGAACAGGGCCAATCAAGGATAGTAGTGGGAAGTTGTGTGCGGAATCAGAGGAGATCCACAAATCAAAGGCAGCTGGGTAACAGTTAGAGGTGGGAAGAAGTCAGTGCAGGGATCTCCTGTGGTCGTTCCCCTCAACAACAAGTATACAGTTTTAGATACTGTTGGGGGGGACGGCCTATCGGGGGCAGGCTGCAGTGACCGGGCCTCTGGCACGGGGTCCTGCACTGTGGCTCAGAAGGGAAGGAGGGAAAATGGGAGAGCACTAGTCATCGGGGACTCGATGGTGAGGAGTACGGACAGGCGATTCTGTGGGCGCAGGCGAGACGCACGGATGGTTTGTTGCCTCCCTGGTGCCAGGGTCCGTGATGTTTGTGATCGCGTCTTCAGGATCCTTAAAGGGGAGGGGGAGCAGCCAGAGGTCGTGGTGCACATTGGCACCAACGACGTAGGAAGGAAGGGTGGCACAGATGTTAGAAGTGAGTTTAGGGAGTTAGGCTGGAAGCTGAAAGCTCGGACGGACAGAGTTGTTATCTCTGGTTTGTTGCCGGCGCCACGTGATAGTGAGGCTAGGAATAGGGAGAGAGCACAGCTGAACACGTGGCTGCAGGAATGGTGTAGGAGGGAGGGCTTCCAGTTCTTGGATAATTGGACTGCATTCTGGGGAAGATGGGACCTGTTCAAACAGGACGGGCTGCATCTGAACCAGAGGGGCACCAATATCCTGGGAGGGAGGTTTGCTAGTACTGTTCGGGAGGGTTTAAACTAGTTTGGGAGGGGGATGGGAACCGGACTTGTAATCCAGGGACCAGTGGGTCCACTCAGAAAGACAAAGAGTGTAGTGAGGTATTGGGGAAGGTAGCACTGTCACAGAGGACAGATGGGCACGGAGAAGGGTTAAAGTGCGTATACTTCAACGCAAGAAGCATCAGGAATAAGGTGAGTGAATTGAAGGCGTGGATGGGCACTTGGGACTACGATGTTGTGGCCATCACTGAAACGTGGATAGGTGAGGGGGAGGAATGGTTTTTGGAGGTACCTGGTTATAGATGTTTTCATAAGATTAGGAATGGTGGTAAAAGAGGTGGGGGGTGGCATTGTTAGTTAGAAATAGTGTAACAACTGCTGAAAGAATTTTCGAGGAGGATCTGCCGACTGAGGCACTGTGGGTTGAGGTCAGGAACAGGAAAGGAGCAGTCACCTTGATGGGAGTTTTCTATAGGCCCCCCAATAGCAGCAGGGAGGTGGAAGAGCAGATTGGGAAACAGATTTTGGAAAGGAGCAGAAGTCACAGGGTAGTAATTATGGGGGATTTCAACTTCCCAAATATTGATTGGCAACTCTTTAGATCGAATAGTTTGGATGGGGTAGTGTTTATGCAGTATGTCCAGGAAGCTTTTCTGACTCAGTATGTAGACTGCCCGACCAGAGGGGAGGCAATATTGGATTTGGTACTAGGTAATGAACCAGGGCAAGTGATAGAGCTGTTGGTGGGCGAGCACTTTGGAGATAGTGATCACAATTCTGTAGCATTCACTGTGGTAATGGAGAGGGATAGGTATGTGCAACAGGGCAAGGTTTACAATTGGGGGAAGGGTAGATATGATGCTGTCAGGCAGGAACTGAGGAGCATAAGTTGGGAGCATATGCTGGCAGGGAAGGGCACGGTCGAAATGTGGAACTTTTTCAAGGAGCAGATAGTAGGGGCCATTGATAAGCATGTCCCTGTCAGACAGGGAAGGGATGGTCATGTGAGGGAACCGTGGTTGACAAGAGAGGTTGAGAGTCTTGTTAGGAAGAAGAAGGATGCGTATATAAAGTTGAGGAAAAAGGGCACAGGCATAGCTCTGGAGGGATACAAGATGGCCAGGAAGGATCTGAAGAAAGGGATTAGGAGAGCTAAGAGAGGGCATGAAAAATGCTTGGCGGGTAGGATAAAAGAAAACCCCAAGGCCTTTTACGCGTATGTCAGAAATATGAGGATGACCAGGGGGACCGTAGGTCCGGTCAAGGACAATAGCGGGAGACTGTGTGTTGAGCCGGAAGAGATAAGTGAGGTTTTGAATGAGTACTTCTCTTCGGTATTTACGAATGAGAAGGGGTGTATTACTGAAGAGGACGGTGTGAAACAGACTGGTAAGCTCGAGGAAGTGCTCGTTAGGAGGGAAGATGTGTTGGGGTTTTTGAATAACTTGAAGATAGACAAGTCTCCCGGGCCTGACGGGGTATATCCAAGGATGTTATGGGAAGCAAGGGATGAAATTGCAGAGCCGCTGGCAATGATCTTTTCATCTTCTCTGCTGACGGGGGTGGTACCAGGTGATTGGAGGGTGGCAAATGTTGTGCCCCTGTTCAAGAAAGGGAATAGGAACAACCCTGGGAATTACAGGCCAGTTAGTCTTACTTCGGTGGTAGGCAAGTTGATGGAAAAGGTGCTGAGGGATAGGATTTCTGAGCATCTGGAAAGACACTGCTTGATTCGGGACAGTCAGCACGGTTTTGTGAGGGGTAGGTCTTGCCTCACAAGCCTGATTGAATTCTTTGAGCAGGTGACCAAGCAAGTGGATGAGGGTAAACCAGTGGATGTGGTGTACATGGATTTTAGTAAGGCATTTGATAAGGTCCCCCATGGTAGACTTATGGAGAAAGTCAGGAGGCATGGGATAGTGGGGAATGTGGCCAGTTGGATTAAGAATTGGCTAACTGATAGAAGGCAGAGAGTGGTCTTAGATGGTAAATACTCAGCCTGGAGCCCAGTTACCAGTGGCGTGCCGCAGGGATCAGTTCTGGGTCCTCTCCTGTTTGTGATTTTTATTAACGACTTGGATGAGGAAGTCGAAGGGTGGGTCAGTAACTTTGCAGATGATACAAAGGTTGGTGGAGTTGTGGATACCGAGGAGGGCTATTGTCGTCTGCAAAGGGACTTGGATAGGTTGCAGTGCTGGGCTGAAAAGTGGCAGATGGAGTTTAACCCTGAAAAGTGTGAGGTCGTCCATTTTGGAAGGACAAACATGAATGCAAAATACTGGGTTAACGGTAGGGTTCTTGGGCATGTGGAGGAGCAGAGAGACCTTGGGGTCTATGTGCATAGATCATTGAAAGTTGCAACTCAAGTGGATAGGGCTGTGAAGAAGGCATATGGGGTGTTAGCGTTCATTAGCAGAGGGATTGAATTTAAGAGCCGTGAGGTGATGATGCAGCTGTACAGGACCTTGGTAAGGCCTCATTTGGAGTACTGTGTGCAGTTCTGGTCGCCTCATTTTAGGAAGGATGTGGAAGCCTTGGAGAGGGTGCAGAGGAGATTTACCAGGATGTTGCCTGGAATGGAGAATAAGTCTTACGAGGAAAGGCTGAACATTCTAGGCCTCTTCTCATTAGAAAGGAGAAGGATGAGGGGTGACATGATAGAGGTTTATAAGATGATCAGGGGAATAGATAGGGTAGACAGTCAGAAACTTTTTCCCCGGGTGGAGCAAAGCGTTACAAGGGGTCATAAATTTAAGGTGAAGGGTGGGAGATATAAGGGGGATGTCAGGGGAAGGTTCTTTACCCAGAGAGTGGTCGAGGCATGGAATGCCTTGCCCGGGGAAGTTGTTGAGTCAGAAACTTTAGGGACTTTCAAAAGGCTTTTGGATAGGTATATGGATAAAGGAGAATGATGGGGTATAGATTAAATTGTCCTTGACAGAGGACAAAGGATCGGCACAACATTGTGGGCCGAAGGGCCTGTTCTGTGCTGTATGTTCTATGTTCTATGTTCTAGATAGGGGAAGCGTTAAATGAATATTTTTCGTCAGTATTTACAGTAGAGAAAGAAAATGTTGCCGAGGAGATTACTGAGATACAGCCTACTAGGCTAGATGGGATTGAGATTCACAAGGAGGAGGTGTTAGCAATTTTGGAAAGAGTGAAAATAGATAAGTCCCCTGGGCCAGATGGGATTTATCCTAGGATTCTCTGGGAAGCCAGGGAGGAGATTGCAGAGCCGTTGTTGTTGATCTTCAAGTCGTCATTGTCGACAGGAGTAGTGCCGGAGGACTGGAGGACAGCAAATGTTGTCCCCTTGTTCAAGAAGGGGAGTAGAGACAGCCCTGGTAATTATAGACCTGTGAGCCTTACTTCGGTTGTGGGTAAAATGTTGGAAAAGGTTATAAGAGACAGGATTTATAATCATCTTGAAAAGAATAAGTTCATTTGCGATAGTCAGCACGGTTTTGTGAAAGGTAGGTCGTGCCTCACAAACCTTATTGAGTTTTTCGAGAAGGTGACCAAACAGGTGGATGAGGGTAAAGCCGTGGATGTGGTGTATATGGATTTCAGTAAGGCGTTTGATAAGGTTCCCCACGGTAGGCTATTGCAGAAAATACGCAAGTATGGGGTTGAAGGTGATTTAGAGCTTTGGATCAGAAATTGGCTAGCTGAAAGAAGACAGAGGGTGGTGGTTGATGGCAAATGTTCATCCTGGAGTTTAGTTACTAGTGGTGTACCGCAAGGTTCTGTTTTGGGGCCACTGCTGTTTGTCATTTTTATAAACGACCTGGATGAGGGTGTAGAAGGGTGGGTTAGTAAATTTGCGGATGACACGAAGGTCGGTGGAGTTGTGGATAGTGTCGAAGGGTTTTGTAGGGTACAGAGGGACATAGATAGGCTGCAGAGCTGGGCTGAGAGATGGCAAATGGAGTTTAATGCGGAGAAGTGTGAGGTGATTCACTTTGGAAGGAGTAACAGCAATGCAGAGTACTGGGCTAATGGGAAGATTCTTGGTAGTGTAGATGAGCAGAGAGATCTTGGTATCCAGGTACATAAATCCCTGAAAGTTGCTACCCAGGTTAATAGGGCTGTTAAGAAGGCATATGGTGTGTTAGCCTTTATTAGTAGGGGGATCGAGTTTCAGAGCCACGGGGTCATGATGCAGCTGTACAAAACTCTGGTGAGGCCGCACCTGGAGTATTGCGTGCAGTTCTGGTCACCGCATTATAGGAAGGATGTCGAAGCTTTGGAAAGGGTGCAGAGGAGATTTACTAGGATGTTGCCTGGTATGGAAGGAAGGTCTTACGAGGAAAGGCTGAGGGACTTGGGGTTGTTTTCGTTAGAGAGAAGGAGGAGGAGAGGTGACTTAATAGAGACATACAAGATAATCAGGGGGTTAGATAGGGTGGATAGTGAGAGTCTTTTTCCTCGGATGAGGATGGCAAACACGAGGGGACATAGCTTTAAGTTGAGGGGTGAAAGATATAGGACAGATGTCAGA
>NW_027141852.1:285000-287500 GCF_036365525.1 Heterodontus francisci
TGTGCATATATATAAGTCTCAGAGTCTGTGCTGTGGTGTGTGTGTGTGTGTGTTATTGCATATATATAAATCTCAGTGTCTGTGCTGTGGTGTGTGTGTGTGTGTGTGTGTGTGTGTGCATATATATAAGTCTCAGAGTCTGTGCTGTGGTGTGTGTGTGTGCATATATATAAGTCTCAGTGTCTGGGCAGGGGTGTGTGTGTGTGTGCATATATAAGTCTCAGTGTCTGTGCTGTGGTGCGTGTGTGTGTGTGTGCATATATATAAGTCTCCGTGTCTCTGCTGGTGTGTGTGTGTGTGTGTGTGTGTGTGTGTGTGTGTGTGTGTGTGTGTGTGTGTGTGTGTGTGTGAGTGTGTGTGTGTGTGTGTGTGTGCATATATATAAGTCTCAGTGTCTGGGCTGTGGCGTGTGTGTGTGTGTGCATATATGTAAGTCTCAGTGTCTGTGCTGCGGTGTGTTTGTGTGCAAATATATAAGTCTCAGTGTCTGGGCTGTGGTGTGTGTGTGTGTATGTGTGTGTGTGTGTGTGCATATATATAAGTCTCAGTGTCTGGGCCGTGGTGTGTGTGTGTGTGTGTGTGTGTGTGCATATATATAAGTCTCAGTGTCTGGGCTGTGGTGTGTGTGTGTGTGTGTGTGCATACATATAAGTCTCAGTGTCTGGGCTGTGGTGTGTGTGTGTGTGTGTGTGTGTGTGCATATATATAAGTCTCAGTGTCTGGGCTGTGGTGTGTGTGTGTGTGTGTGTGTGTGTGTGCATATATATAAGTCTCAGTGTCTGTGCTGTAGTGTGTGTGTGTTTGCATATATATAAGTCTCAGTGTCTGTGCTGCGGTGTGTTTGTGTGCAAATATATAAGTCTCAGTGTCTGGGCTGTGGTGTGTGTGTGTGTGTGTGTGTGTGCATAGATATATGTCTCAGTGTCTGGGCTGCTGTGGTGTGTGTGTGTGTGTGCATATATGTAAGTCTCAGAGTCTGTGCTGAGGTGTGTGTGTGTGTGTGTGCATATATATAAGTCTCAGCGTCTGGGCTGTGGTGTGTGTGTGTGTGTGTGCATATATATAAGTCTCAGTGTCTTTGCAGTGGTGTGTGTGTGTGTGTGCATATATATAAGTCTCAGTGTCTGTGCTGTGGTGTGTGTGTGTGTGTGTGTGCATATATATCAGTCTCAGTGTCTGGGCTGCAGTGGTGTGAGTGTGTGTGTGCATATATATAAGTCTCAGTGTCTGGGCTGTGGTGTGTGTGTGTGTGTGCATATATATAGGTCTCAGTGTCTGTGCTGTCGTGTGTGTGTGTGTGTGTGTGTGTGCATATATATATAAGTCTCAGTGTCTGTGCTGTGGTGTGTGTGTGTGCATATATATAAGTCTCAGTGTCTGGGCTGTGGTGTGTGTGTGTTTGTGTGTGTGCATATATAAGTCTCAGTGTCTGTGCTGTGGTATGTGTGTGTGTGTTTGCATGTATATAAGTCTCAGTGTCTCTGCTGTGGTGTGTGTGTGTGTGTGTGTCTGTGCATATATATAATTATCAGTGTCTGTGCTGTGGTCTGTGTGTGTGTGTGTGTGTGTGGAAACATAGAATTCTCAGTGTCTGGGCTGTGGTGTGTGTGTGTGTGTGTGTTTGTGTGTGTGCATATATATAAGTCTCAGTGTCTGTGTGCGGTGTGTGTGTGTGTGTGTGTGTGTGTGTGTGTGTGTGTGTGTGTGTGTGTGTGTGTGTGTGTGTGTGTGTGTGTGTATATATATAAGTCTCAGTGTCTGGGCTGTTATGTGTGTGTGTCTGTGTGTGTGTGTGTGCATATATATAAGTCTCAGTGTCTGGGCTGCTGTGGTGTGTGTATGTGTGTGGAAATATATAAGTCTCAGTGTCTGATCTGTGGTGTGTGTGTGCATATATATAAGTCTCAGTGTCTGTGCTGTGGTGTGTGTGTGTGTGTGTGTGTGCATATATATAAGTCTCAGTGTCTGGGCTGTGGTGTGTGTGTGTGTGTGTGTGCATATATATTAGTCTCAGTGTCTGTGGTGTGTGTGTGTGTGTGTGTGTGTGTGTGTGTGTGTGTGTGTGTGTGTGTGTATGTGTGTGTGTGTGAGGAAATATATAAGTCTCAGTGTCTGGGCTGTGGTGTGTGTGTGTGAATATATATAAGTCTCAGTGTCTGTGCTGTGGTGTGTGTGTGTGCATATATATAAGTCTCAGAGTCTGTGCTGTGGTGTGTGTGTGTGTGTGTGTTATTGCATATATATAAATCTCAGTGTCTGTGCTGTGGTGTGTGTGTGTGTGTGTGTGTGTGTGTGTGTGCATATATATAAGTCTCAGAGTCTGTGCTGTGGTGTGTGTGTGTGCATATATATAAGTCTCAGTGTCTGGGCAGGGGTGTGTGTGTGTGTGCATATATAAGTCTCAGTGTCTGTGCTGTGGTGCGTGTGTGTGTGTGTGCATATATATAAGTCTCCGTGTCTCTGCTGGTGTGTGTGTGTGTGTGTGTGTGTGTGTGTGTGT
>NW_027141852.1:307500-315000 GCF_036365525.1 Heterodontus francisci
AGTGTCTGTGCTGCGGTGTGTGTGAGGGTGTGCGTGTGTTTGTGTGCATATATATAAGTCTCAGTGTCTGGGCTGTGGTGTGTGTGTGTGTGTGTGTGCATATATATAAGTCTCAGTGTCTGTGCTGCGGTGTGTGTGTGTGCAAATATATAAGTCTCAGTGTCTGGGCTGTGGTGTGTGTGTGTGTGTGTGTGTGTGTGTGTGTGTGTGTGTGTGCATATATATAAGTCTCAGTATCTGGGATGCTGTGGTGTGTGTGTGTGTGTGGAAATATATAAGTCTCAGTGTCTGATCTGTGGTGTGTGTGTGCATATACATAAGTCTCAGTGTCTGTGCTGTGGTGTGTGTGTGTGTGTGTGTGCATATATATAAGTCTCAGTGTCTGTGCTGTGGTGTGTGTGTGTGTGTCTGTGTGCATATATATAAGTCTCAGAGTCTGTGCTGTGGTGTGTGTGTGTGTGTGTCCATATATATAATTCTCAGTGTCTGTGTAGTGGTGTGTGTGTGTGTGTGTGCATATATGTAAGTCTCAGTGTCTCTGCTGTGGTGTGTGTGTGTGTGTGCATATATATAAGTCTCAGTGTCTGTGCTGTGGTGGGTGTGTGTGCGTGTGTGTGTGCATATATATATGTCTCAGTGTCTGGGCTGCGGGGTGTGTGTGTGTGTGTGTGTGTGTGTGTGTGTGTGTGTGTGTGTGTGTGTGTGTGTGTGTGTGTGTGTGTGTGTGTGTGTGTGTATACATATAAGTCTCAGTGTCTGGGCTGTGGCGTGTGTCTGTGTGTGCATATATATAAGTCTCAGTGTGTGTGCTGTGGTGTGTTTGTGTGTGTGTGTATGTGTGTGTGTGCATATATATATAAGTCTCAGTGTCTGTGCTGTGGTGCGTGTGTGTGTGTGCATATATATAAGTCTCAGTGTCTGGGCTGTGGTGTGCGTGTGTGTGCATACATATAAGTCTCAGTGTCTGGGCTGTGGCGTGTGTGTGTGCGTGCATATATATAAGTCTCAGTGTCTGTGCTGCGGTGTGTTTGTTTGCAAATATATAAGTCTCAGAGTCTGGGCTGTGGTGTGTGTGTGTATGTGTGTGTGTGTGTGTGTGTGTGTGTGTGGGTGTGTGAGTGTGTGTGTGTGTGTGTGTGTGTGTGTGCATATATGTATAAGTCTCAGTGTCTGGGCTGTGATGTGTGTGTGTGTGTGTGTGTGTGTGTGTGTGTGTGTGTGTTTGCATGCAATTATCTAAGTCTCAGTGTCTGGGCTGTGGTGTGTGTATGTGTGCATATATGAATAAGTGTCAGTGTCTGGGCGGTGATGTGTGTGTGTGTGTGTGTGTGTGTGTGCATATAAATAAGTCTGAGTGTCTGGGCTGTGGTTTGTGTGTGTGTGTGTGTGTGTATATATACAACTCTCAGTGTCACTGCTGTGGTGTGTGTGTGTGTGTGTGCATATATATAAATCTCAGTGTCTGGGCTGTGGTGTGTGTGTGTGTGCATATATATATGTCAAAGTGTCTGGGCTGTGGTGTGTGTGTGTGTGTGTGTGTGTGCGTGTGTGCATATATATTTGACTCAGTGTCTGTGCTGCGGTGTCTGTGTGTGTGTGTGTGTGTGCATATATATAAGTCGCAGTGTCTAGGCTGTGGTGTGTGTGTGTGTGCATATATATAAGTCTCAGTGTCTGTGATGCGGTGTGTGTGTGTGTGTGTGTGCATACATATAAGTCTCAGTGTCTGGGCTGTGGCGTGTGTCTGTGTGTGCATATATATAAGTCTCAGTGTGTGTGCTGTGGTGTGTATGTGTGTGTGTGTGTGCATATATATAAGTCTCAGTGTCTGGGCTGTGGTGTGTGTGTGTGTGCATACATATAAGTCTCAGTGTCTGGGCTGTGGCGTGTGTGTGTGCGTGCATATATATAAGTCTCAGTGTCTGTGCTGCGGTGTGTGTGAGGGTGTGCGTGTGTTTGTGTGCATATATATAAGTCTCAGTGTCTGGGCTGTGGTGTGTGTGTGTGTGTGTGTGCATATATATAAGTCTCAGTGTCTGTGCTGCGGTGTGTGTGTGTGCAAATATATAAGTCTCAGTGTCTGGGCTGTGGTGTGTGTGTGTGTGTGTGTGTGTGTGTGTGTGTGTGTGTGTGTGTGCATATATATAAGTCTCAGTATCTGGGATGCTGTGGTGTGTGTGTGTGTGTGGAAATATATAAGTCTCAGTGTCTGATCTGTGGTGTGTGTGTGCATATACATAAGTCTCAGTGTCTGTGCTGTGGTGTGTGTGTGTGTGCACATATATAAGTCTCAGTGTCTGTGCTGTGTGTGTGTGTGTGTGTGTGTGTGTGTGTGTGTGTGTGTGTGTGTGTGAGTGTGTGTGTGTGTGCATATATATAAGTCTCAGTGTCTGGGCTGTGGTGTGAGTGTGTTTGTGTGTGCATATATATAAGTCTTAGTGTCTGTGCTGTGGTGTGTGTGTGTGTGTGTGTGTGTGTGTGTGTGTGTGTGCATATATGTATAAGTCTCAGTGTCTGGGCTGTGATGTGTGTGTGTGTGTGTGTGTGTGTGTGTTTGCATGCAATTATCTAAGTCTCAGTGTCTGGGCTGTGGTGTGTGTGTGTCTGCATATATATAAGTCTCAGTGTCTGGGCTGTGGTGTGAGTGTGTGTGTGTGCGTGTGTGTGCATATATATAAGTCTCAGTGTCTGGACTGTGATGTGTGTTTGTGTGTGCATATATATAAGTCTCAGTGTCTGGGCTGTGGTGTGTGTGTGTGTGCATATATATAAGTCTCGGTGACTGGACTGTGGTGTGTGTTTGTGTGTGTGTGTGTGTGCGTGCGTGCGTGCAATTATATAAGTCTCAGTGTCTGGGCTGTGGTGCGTGTGTGTGTGTGTGTGTGTGCGTGTGCATATATATAAGTCTCAGTGTCTGGGCTGTGGTGTGTGTGTGTGTGCATATATATAAGTCTCAGTGTCTGGGCTGTGGTGTGTGTGTGTGTGCATATATATAAGTCTCAGTGTCTGGGCAGTGGTGTGTGTGTGTGTGTGTGTGTGTGTGTGTGTGTGTGTGTGTGTGTGTGTGTGTGTGTGTGTGTGTGTGTGTGTGTGTGTGTGTGTGTGTGTGTGTGTATATATATAAGTCTCAGTGTCGGGGCTGTGGTGTGAGTGTGTGTGTGGATATATATAAGTCTCAGTGTCGGGGCTGTGGTGTGAGTGTGTGTGTGTGTGCATATATATAAGTCTCAGTGTCTGTGCTGTGGTGTGTGTGTTTGTGTGTGTGCATATATATAAGTCTCAGTGTCTGTGCTGTGGTATGCGTGTGTGTGTGTGTGTGTGTGCATGCCCATAAATAAGTCTCAGTGTCTGGGCTGTGCTGTGTGTGTGTGTGTGTGCACATATATAAGTCTCAGTGTCTGTGCTGTGTGTGTGTGTGTGTGTGTGTGTGTGTGTGTGTGAGTGTGTGTGTGTGTGCATATATATAAGTCTCAGTGTCTGGGCTGTGGTGTGAGTGTGTTTGTGTGTGCATATATATAAGTCTCAGTGTCTGTGCTGTGGTGTGTGTGTGTGTGTGTGTGCATATATGTATAAGTCTCAGTGTCTGGGCTGTGATGTGTGTGTGTGTGTGTGTGTGTGTGTGTGTGTTTGCATGCAATTATCTAAGTCTCAGTGTCTGGGCTGTGGTGTGTGTATGTGTGCATATATGAATAAGTGTCAGTGTCTGGGCGGTGATGTGTGTGTGTGTGTGTGTGTGTGTGTGCATATAAATAAGTCTGAGTGTCTGGGCTGTGGTTTGTGTGTGTGTGTGTGTGTGTATATATACAACTCTCAGTGTCACTGCTGTGGTGTGTGTGTGTGTGTGTGCATATATATAAATCTCAGTGTCTGGGCTGTGGTGTGTGTGTGTGTGCATATATATATGTCAAAGTGTCTGGGCTGTGGTGTGTGTGTGTGTGTGTGTGCGTGTGTGCATATATATTTGACTCAGTGTCTGTGCTGCGGTGTCTGTGTGTGTGTGTGTGTGTGCATATATATAAGTCGCAGTGTCTAGGCTGTGGTGTGTGTGTGTGTGCATATATATAAGTCTCAGTGTCTGTGATGCGGTGTGTGTGTGTGTGTGTGTGCATACATATAAGTCTCAGTGTCTGGGCTGTGGCGTGTGTCTGTGTGTGCATATATATAAGTCTCAGTGTGTGTGCTGTGGTGTGTATGTGTGTGTGTGTGTGCATATATATAAGTCTCAGTGTCTGGGCTGTGGTGTGTGTGTGTGTGCATACATATAAGTCTCAGTGTCTGGGCTGTGGCGTGTGTGTGTGCGTGCATATATATAAGTCTCAGTGTCTGTGCTGCGGTGTGTGTGAGGGTGTGCGTGTGTTTGTGTGCATATATATAAGTCTCAGTGGCTGGGCTGTGGTGTGTGTGTGTGTGTGTGTGCATATATATAAGTCTCAGTGTCTGTGCTGCGGTGTGTGTGTGTGCAAATATATAAGTCTCAGTGTCTGGGCTGTGGTGTGTGTGTGTGTGTGTGTGTGTGTGTGTGTGTGTGTGTGTGCATATATATAAGTCTCAGTATCTGGGATGCTGTGGTGTGTGTGTGTGTGTGGAAATATATAAGTCTCAGTGTCTGATCTGTGGTGTGTGTGTGCATATACATAAGTCTCAGTGTCTGTGCTGTGGTGTGTGTGTGTGTGTGTGTGCATATATATAAGTCTCAGTGTCTGTGCTGTGGTGTGTGTGTGTGTGTCTGTGTGCATATATATAAGTCTCAGAGTCTGTGCTGTGGTGTGTGTGTGTGTGTGTCCATATATATAATTCTCAGTGTCTGTGTAGTGGTGTGTGTGTGTGTGTGTGCATATATGTAAGTCTCAGTGTCTCTGCTGTGGTGTGTGTGTGTGTGTGCATATATATAAGTCTCAGTGTCTGTGCTGTGGTGGGTGTGTGTGCGTGTGTGTGTGCATATATATATGTCTCAGTGTCTGGGCTGCGGGGTGTGTGTGTGTGTGTGTGTGTGTGTGTGTGTGTGTGTGTGTGTGTGTGTGTGTGTGTGTGTGTATACATATAAGTCTCAGTGTCTGGGCTGTGGCGTGTGTCTGTGTGTGCATATATATAAGTCTCAGTGTGTGTGCTGTGGTGTGTTTGTGTGTGTGTGTATGTGTGTGTGTGCATATATATATAAGTCTCAGTGTCTGTGCTGTGGTGCGTGTGTGTGTGTGCATATATATAAGTCTCAGTGTCTGGGCTGTGGTGTGCGTGTGTGTGCATACATATAAGTCTCAGTGTCTGGGCTGTGGCGTGTGTGTGTGCGTGCATATATATAAGTCTCAGTGTCTGTGCTGCGGTGTGTTTGTTTGCAAATATATAAGTCTCAGAGTCTGGGCTGTGGTGTGTGTGTGTATGTGTGTGTGTGTGTGTGTGTGTGTGTGTGTGGGTGTGTGAGTGTGTGTGTGTGTGTGTGTGTGTGTGTGCATATATGTATAAGTCTCAGTGTCTGGGCTGTGATGTGTGTGTGTGTGTGTGTGTGTGTGTGTGTGTGTGTTTGCATGCAATTATCTAAGTCTCAGTGTCTGGGCTGTGGTGTGTGTATGTGTGCATATATGAATAAGTGTCAGTGTCTGGGCGGTGATGTGTGTGTGTGTGTGTGTGTGTGTGTGCATATAAATAAGTCTGAGTGTCTGGGCTGTGGTTTGTGTGTGTGTGTGTGTGTGTATATATACAACTCTCAGTGTCACTGCTGTGGTGTGTGTGTGTGTGTGTGCATATATATAAATCTCAGTGTCTGGGCTGTGGTGTGTGTGTGTGTGCATATATATATGTCAAAGTGTCTGGGCTGTGGTGTGTGTGTGTGTGTGTGTGCGTGTGTGCATATATATTTGACTCAGTGTCTGTGCTGCGGTGTCTGTGTGTGTGTGTGTGTGTGCATATATATAAGTCGCAGTGTCTAGGCTGTGGTGTGTGTGTGTGTGCATATATATAAGTCTCAGTGTCTGTGATGCGGTGTGTGTGTGTGTGTGTGTGCATACATATAAGTCTCAGTGTCTGGGCTGTGGCGTGTGTCTGTGTGTGCATATATATAAGTCTCAGTGTGTGTGCTGTGGTGTGTATGTGTGTGTGTGTGTGCATATATATAAGTCTCAGTGTCTGGGCTGTGGTGTGTGTGTGTGTGCATACATATAAGTCTCAGTGTCTGGGCTGTGGCGTGTGTGTGTGCGTGCATATATATAAGTCTCAGTGTCTGTGCTGCGGTGTGTGTGAGGGTGTGCGTGTGTTTGTGTGCATATATATAAGTCTCAGTGTCTGGGCTGTGGTGTGTGTGTGTGTGTGTGTGCATATATATAAGTCTCAGTGTCTGTGCTGCGGTGTGTGTGTGTGCAAATATATAAGTCTCAGTGTCTGGGCTGTGGTGTGTGTGTGTGTGTGTGTGTGTGTGTGTGTGTGTGTGCATATATATAAGTCTCAGTATCTGGGATGCTGTGGTGTGTGTGTGTGTGTGGAAATATATAAGTCTCAGTGTCTGATCTGTGGTGTGTGTGTGCATATACATAAGTCTCAGTGTCTGTGCTGTGGTGTGTGTGTGTGTGTGTGTGCATATATATAAGTCTCAGTGTCTGTGCTGTGGTGTGTGTGTGTGTGTCTGTGTGCATATATATAAGTCTCAGAGTCTGTGCTGTGGTGTGTGTGTGTGTGTGTCCATATATATAATTCTCAGTGTCTGTGTAGTGGTGTGTGTGTGTGTGTGTGCATATATGTAAGTCTCAGTGTCTCTGCTGTGGTGTGTGTGTGTGTGTGCATATATATAAGTCTCAGTGTCTGTGCTGTGGTGGGTGTGTGTGCGTGTGTGTGTGCATATATATATGTCTCAGTGTCTGGGCTGCGGGGTGTGTGTGTGTGTGTGTGTGTGTGTGTGTGTGTGTGTGTGTGTGTGTGTGTGTGTGTGTATACATATAAGTCTCAGTGTCTGGGCTGTGGCGTGTGTCTGTGTGTGCATATATATAAGTCTCAGTGTGTGTGCTGTGGTGTGTTTGTGTGTGTGTGTATGTGTGTGTGTGCATATATATATAAGTCTCAGTGTCTGTGCTGTGGTGCGTGTGTGTGTGTGCATATATATAAGTCTCAGTGTCTGGGCTGTGGTGTGCGTGTGTGTGCATACATATAAGTCTCAGTGTCTGGGCTGTGGCGTGTGTGTGTGCGTGCATATATATAAGTCTCAGTGTCTGTGCTGCGGTGTGTTTGTTTGCAAATATATAAGTCTCAGAGTCTGGGCTGTGGTGTGTGTGTGTATGTGTGTGTGTGTGTGTGTGTGTGTGTGTGTGGGTGTGTGAGTGTGTGTGTGTGTGTGTGTGTGTGTGTGTGTGTGTGTGTGTGTGCATATATATAAGTCTCAGTGTCTGGGCTGTGGTGTGTGTGACTGTGTGCGTGTGTGTGTGCATATAAATAAGTCTCAGTGTCTGTGCTGCGGTGTGTGTGTGTGTGTGTGTGTGTGTGTGTGTGTGTGTGTGTGTGTGTGTGTGTGTGTGTGTG
>NW_027141852.1:322500-325000 GCF_036365525.1 Heterodontus francisci
CGCACTGACACGGAACACAAAAGTCCGAGTGTATCAGGCCTGTGTCCTCAGTACCTTGCTCTACGGCAGCGAGGCCTGGACAACGTATGCCAGCCAAGAGCGACGTCTCAATTCATTCCATCTTCGCTGCCTTCGGAGAATACTTGGCATCAGGTGGCAGGACTATATCTCCAACACAGAAGTCCTTGAAGCGGCCAACATCCCCAGCTTATACACACTACTGAGTCAGCGGCGCTTGAGATGGCTTGGCCATGTGAGCCGCATGGAAGATGGCAGGATCCCCAAAGACACATTGTACAGCGAGCTCGCCACTGGTATCAGACCCACCGGCCGTCCATGTCTCCGTTATAAAGACGTCTGCAAACGCGACATGAAATCGGAGTGACATTGATCACAAGTCGTGGGAGTCAGTTGCCAGCATTCGCCAGAGCTGGCGGGCAGCCATAAAGACAGGGCTAAATTGTGGCGAGTCGAAGAGACTTAGTAGTTGGCAGGAAAAAAGACAGAGGCGCAAGGGGAGAGCCAACTGTGCAACAGCCCCAACAAACAAATTTCTCTGCAGCACCTGTGGAAGAGCCTGTCACTCCAGAATTGGCCTTTATAGCCACTCCAGGCGCTGCTTCACAAACCACTGACCACCTCCAGGCGCGTATCCATTGTCTCTCGAGATAAGGAGGCCCAAAAAGAAGTGTCTGTGCTGTGGTGTATGTGTGTGTGTCTGTGTGCATATATATAAGCCTCAGAGTCTGTGCTGTGGTGTGTGTGTGTGCATATATATAAGTCTCAGTGTCTGTGCAGTGGTGTGTGTGTGTGTGTGTGCATATATATAAGTCTCAGTGTCTCTGCTGTGGTGTGTGTGTGTGTGTGTGTGTGTGCATATATATAAGTCTCAGTGTCTGTGCTGCGGTGTGTGTGTGTGAGTGTGTGTGTGTGTGTGTGTGTGTGCATATATATAAATGTCAGTGTCTAGGCTGTTATGTGTGTGTGTGTGTGTGTGTGTGTGTGTGTGTGCATATATACAAGTCTCAGTGTCTGGGCTGTGTGTGTGTGTGTGTGTGTGTGTGTGTGTGTGTGTGTGTGTGTGTGTGTGTGTGTGTGTGTGTGTGTGTGTGTGTGTGTGTGTGTGTGTGTGCATAAATATAAATCTCAGTGTCTAGGCTGTTATGTGTGTGTGTGTGTGTGTATATATATACAAGTCTCAGTGTCTGGGCTGTGGTGTGTGTGTGTGTGTGTGTGTTTGTGTGTGTGCATATATATAGGTCTCAGTGTCTGGGCTGTGGTGTGTGTGTGTGTGCATATATATAAGTCTCAGTGTCTGTGCTGCGGTGTGTGTGTGTGTTTGTGTGTGTGTGTGTTTGTGTGTGTGTGTGTGTGTGCATATATATAAGTCTCAGTGTCTGTGCTGTCGTGTGTGTGTGTGTGTGTGTGTGCATATATATATGTCTCAGTGTCTGGGCTGTGGTGTGTGTGTGTGTGTGTGTGTGTGTGGGTGTGCATATATATATGTCTCAGTGTCTGGGCTTTGGTGTGTGTGTGCGTGTGCATATATATATGTCTCAGTGTCTGGGCTGTGGTGTGTGTGTGTGTGCATATATATAAGTCTCAGTGTCTGTGCTGTGGTGTGTGTATATATATAAGTCTCAGTGTCTGGGCTGTGGTGTGTGTGTGTGCGTGTGTTCATATATATATGTCTCAGTGTCTGGGCAGTGTGTGTGTGTGTGTGTGTGTGTGTGTGTGTGTGTGTGTGTGTGTGCATATATATATGTCTCAGTGTCTGTGCTGTGGTGTGCGTGTGTGTGTGTGTGCATATATATATATAAGTCTCAGTGTCTGGGCTGTGGTGTGTGTGTGTTTGTGTGTGTGTGTGTATATATATAAGTCTCAGTGTCTGTGCAGCGGTGTGTGTGTGTGTGTGTGTGTGTGTGTGTGTGTGTGTGTGTGTGTGTGTGTGTGTGTGTGTGTGTGGAAATATATAAGTCTCAGTGTCTGGGCTGTGGTGTGTGTGTGTTTGTGTGTGTGCATATATATAAGTCTCAGTGTCTGTGCTGCGGTGTGTGTGTGTGTGTGTGTGTGTGCATATATAAGCCTCAGTGTGTGGGCTGTTATGTGTGTGTGTGTGTGTGTGTGTGTGTGTGTGTGTGTGTGTGTGTGTGCATATATATAAGTCTCAGTGTCGTGGCTGTGGTGTGAGTGTGTGTGTGTGTGCATATATATAAGTCTCAGTGTCTGGGCTGTGGTGTGTGTGTGTGCGTGTGTGACTGTGTGTGTATGTGTGTGTGTGCATATATATAAGTCTCAGTGTCTGGGCTGTGGTGTGTGTGTGTGTGTGTGCATATATATAACTCTCAGTGTCTGTGCTGTGGTGTGTGTGTGTGTGTGTGTGCATATATATAAGTCACAGTGTCTGGGCTGTGGTGTGTTTGTGTGTGTGCATATATATAAGTCTCAGTGTCTGGGCTGTGGTGTGAGAGTGCGTGTGTGTGTGTGTGTGCATATATAT
>NW_027141852.1:385000-387500 GCF_036365525.1 Heterodontus francisci
ATAGGGAGAGAGAGGAGTTGAACACGTGGCTGCAGGGATGGTGTAGGAGGGAGGGTTTTGGTTTCCTGGATAATTGGGGCTCTTTCTGGGGTAGGTGGGACCTCTACAAACAGGATTGTCTTCACCTGAACCAGAGGGGTACCAATATCCTGGGGGGGGAGATTTGTTAGTGCTCTTCGGGGGGGTTTAAACTAAATCAGCAGGGGAATGGGAACCTAAATTGCAGTGCCAGTGTACAGGCTGTTGAGAGTAGTGAGGTAGGGGATAAGGTTACAGGGACGCAAGAGGGCACTGGCAAGCAAGAACTTGGTTTAAAGTGTTTCTACTTCAACGCCAGGAGCATCCGGAATAAGGTGGGTGAGCTTGCAGCATGGGTTGGTACCTGGGATCCTGATGTTGTGGCCATTTCGGAGACATGGGTAGAGCAGGGGCAGGAATGGATGTTGCAGGTTCCGGGATTTAGATGTTTCAGAAAGAACAGAGAAGAGGGTAAAAGAGGGGGCGGGGGGGGTGTGGCATTGTTAATCAAGGAAAGTATTACAGCGGCAGAAAGGACGTTTGAGGACTCGTCTACTGAGGTAGTATGGGCCGAGGTTAGAAACAGGAGAGGAGAGGTCACCCTGTTGGGAGTTTTCTATAGACCTCCGAATAGTTCCAGAGATGTAGAGGAAAGGATAGCGAAGATGATTCTCGACAAGAGCGAGAGTAACAGGGTAGTGGTTATGGGGGACTTTAACTTTCCAAATATTGACTGGAAATACTATAGTTCGAGTACTTTAGATGGGTCTGTTTTTGTCCAGTGTGTGCAGGAGGGTTTTCTGACACAGTATGTGGACAGGCCAACCAGGGGCGATGCCACATTGGATTTGGTACTGGGTAATGAACCCGGCCAGGTGTTTGATTTAGATGTAGGTGAGCACTTTGGCGATAGTGATCACAATTCGGTTAGGTTTACCTTAGCGATGGGCAGGGACAGGTATATACCGCAGGGCAAGAATTATAGCTGGGGGAAAGGAAATTATGACGCGATTAGGCAAGATTTAGGATGTGTAGGATGGGGAAGGAAACTGCAGGGGATGGGCACAAACGAAATGTGGAGCTTATTCAAGGAGCAGCTAATGCGTGTCCTTGATAAGTATGTACCTGTCAGGCAGGGAGGAAGTTGTCGAGCAAGGGAGCCGTGGTTTACTCAAGAAGTTGAAGCGCTTGTCAAGAGGAAGAGGGCGGCTTATGTTAGGGTGAGACGTGAAGGCTCAGTTAGGGCGCTTGAGAGTTACAAGCTAGCCAGGAAGGATCTAAAGAGAGGGCTAAGAAGAGCAAGGAGAGGACACGAGAAGTCATTGGCGGATAGGATCAAAGAAAACCCTAAGGCTTTCTATAGGTATATCAGGAATAAACGAATGATAAGAGTTAGAACAGGGCCAATCAAGGATAGTAGTGGGAAGTTGTGTGCGGAATCAGAGGAGATAGGGGAAGCGTTAAATGAATATTTTTCGTCAGTATTTACAGTAGAGAAAGAAAATGTTGCCGAGGAGATTACTGAGATACAGCCTACTAGGCTAGATGGGATTGAGATTCACAAGGAGGAGGTGTTAGCAATTTTGGAAAGAGTGAAAATAGATAAGTCCCCTGGGCCAGATGGGATTTATCCTAGGATTCTCTGGGAAGCCAGGGAGGAGATTGCAGAGCCGTTGTTGTTGATCTTCAAGTCGTCATTGTCGACAGGAGTAGTGCCGGAGGACTGGAGGATAGCAAATGTTGTCCCCTTGTTCAAGAAGGGGAGTAGAGACAGCCCTGGTAATTATAGACCTGTGAGCCTCACTTCGGTTGTGGGTAAAATGTTGGAAAAGGTTATAAGAGACAGGATTTATAATCATCTTGAAAAGAATAAGTTCATTTGCGATAGTCAGCACGGTTTTGTGAAAGGTAGGTCGTGCCTCACAAACCTTATTGAGTTTTTCGAGAAGGTGACCAAACAGGTGGATGAGGGTAAAGCCGTGGATGTGGTGTATATGGATTTCAGTAAGGCGTTTGATAAGGTTCCCCACGGTAGGCTATTGCAGAAAATACGCAAGTATGGGGTTGAAGGCGATTTAGAGCTTTGGATCAGAAATTGGCTAGCTGAAAGAAGACAGAGGGTGGTGGTTGATGGCAAATGTTCATCCTGGAGTTTAGTTACTAGTGGTGTACCGCAAGGTTCTGTTTTGGGGCCACTGCTGTTTGTCATTTTTATAAACGACCTGGATGAGGGTGTAGAAGGGTGGGTTAGTAAATTTGCGGATGACACGAAGGTCGGTGGAGTTGTGGATAGTGTCGAAGGGTGTTGTAGGGTACAGAGGGACATAGATAGGCTGCAGAGCTGGGCTGAGAGATGGCAAATGGAGTTTAATGCGGAGAAGTGTGAGGTGATTCACTTTGGAAGGAGTAACAGCAATGCAGAGTACTGGGCTAATGGGAAGATTCTTGGTAGTGTAGATGAGCAGAGAGATCTTGGTATCCA
>NW_027141852.1:477500-480000 GCF_036365525.1 Heterodontus francisci
ATGTCTCAGAGTTTGTGCTGTGGTGTGTGTGTGTGTGTGTGTGTGCATATATATAAGTCTCAGTGTCTGTGCTGTGTTGTGTGTGTGTCTGCATATATATAAGTCTCAGTGTCTGTGCTGTGGAGTGTGTGTGTGTGTGTGTGTGCATATATATCAGTATCAGTGTCTGGGCTGTGGAGTGTGTGTGTGCACATATATAAGTCTCAGAGTCTGGGCTGTGGTGTGTGTGTGTGTGTGTGTGTGTGTGTGTGTGTTTGTGTGTGCATATATATAAGTCTCAGTGTCTGTGGTGTCTGTGTGTGTGTGTGTGTGTGTGTGTGTGTGTGTGTGTGTGTGTGTGTGTGTGTGTGTGTGTGTGTGTGTGTGTGTGTGCATATGTATAATTCTCAGTTTCTGTGCTGTGGTGCGTGTGTGTGTGGAAATATATAAGTCTCAGTGTCTGGGCTGTGGTGTGTGTGTGTGTGTGTGCGTGTTTGTGTTTGTGCATTGTGTTGCTGCTTTCACATGCGTTCAAATCCTCTGAAGAAGGAATTTTCCTCCACACAAGATCAGGGGGCAGGTTGTTCAACCTTGCCCGTCTAAGAGCGAAGTCCAAAGTACGGAAAGTCCTCATCAGAGAACTCCTCTTTGCTGACGATGCTGCTTTAACATCTCACACTGAAGAATGCCTGCAGAGTCTCATCGACAGGTTTGCGTCTGCCTGCAATGAATTTGGCCTAACCATCAGCCTCAAGAAAACGAACATCATGGGGCAGGATGTCAGAAATGCTCCATCCATCAATATTGGCGACCACGCTCTGGAAGTGGTTCAAGAGTTCACCTACCTAGGCTCAACTATCACCAGTAACCTGTCTCTAGATGCAGAAATCAACAAGCGCATGGGTAAGGCTTCCACTGCTATGTTCAGACTGGCCAAGAGAGTGTGGGAAAATGGCGCACTGACACAGAACACAAAAGTCCGAGTGTATCAGGCCTGTGTCCTCAGTACCTTGCTCTACGGCAGCGAGGCCTAGACAACGTATGCCAGCCAAGAGCGACGTCTCAATTCATTCCATCTTCGCTGCCTTCGGAGAATACTTGGCATCAGGTGGCAGGACTATATCTCCAACACAGAAGTCCTTGAAGCGGCCAACACCCCCAGCTTATACACCCTACTGAGTCAGCGGCGCTTGAGATGGCTTGGCCATGTGAGCCGCATGGAAGATGGCAGGATCCCCAAAGACACATTGTACAGCGAGCTCGCCACTGGTATCAGACCCACCGGCCGTCCATGTCTCCGTTATAAAGACGTCTGCAAACGCGACATGAAATCGTGTGACATTGATCACATGTCGTGGGAGTCAGTTGCCAGCATTCGCCAGAGCTGGCGGGCAGCCATAAAGACAGGGCTAAATTGTGGCGAGTCGAAGAGACTTAGTAGTTGGCAGGAAAAAAGACAGAGGCGCAAGGGGAGAGCCAACTGTGCAACAGCCCCAACAAACAAATTTCTCTGCAGCACCTGTGGAAGAGCCTGTCACTCCAGAATTGGCCTTTATAGCCACTCCAGGCGCTGCTTCACAAACCACTGACCACCTCCAGGCGCGTATCCATTGTCTCTCGAGATAAGGAGGCCCAACAAAAAAAAGATATATAAAAGTCTCAGTGTCTCTGCTGCGGTGTGTGTGTGTGTGTGCATATATATAAGTCTCAGTGTCTGGGCTGTGGCGTGTGTGTGTGTGCATATATATAAGTCTCAGTGTCTGTGCTGCGGTGTGTGTGTGTGCATATATATAAGTCTCAGTGTCTGGGCTGTGGTGTGTGTGTGTGTGTGTGTGTGTGTGTGTGTGCGGAAATATATATGTCTCAGTGTCTGATCTGTGGATGTGTGTGTGCATATATATAAATCTCAGTGTCTGTGCTGTGGTGTGTGTGTGTGCATATATATAAGTCTCAGTGTCGGGGCTGCTGGTGTGTGTGTGTGTGTGTGTGTGTGTGCGGAAATATATATGTCTCAGTGTCTGATGTGTGGATGTGTGTGTGCATATATATAAGTCTCAGTGTCTGTGCTGTGGTGTGTGCGTGTGTGTGTGCATATATATAAGTCTCAGTATCTGTGCTGTGGTGTGTGTGTGTGTGTGTGTGTGCATATATATAAGTCTCAGTGTCTGGGCTGTGGTGTGTGTGTGTGTGTGTGTGTGTGTGTGTGTGTGCATATATATAAGTCTCAGTGTCTGGACTCTGGTGTGTGTGTGTGTGTGTGTGCATATATATAAGTCTCAGTGTCTGGGCAGTGGTGTGTGTGTGTGTGCATATATATAAGTCTCAGTCTCTGGGCTGTGGTGTCTGTGTGTGAGTGCACATATATAAGTCTCAGTGTCTGGGCTGTGGTGTGTGTGTGTGTGTGTGTGTGTGTGTGTGTGTGTGTGTGTGTGTGTGTGTGTGTGTGTGTGTGTGTGTGTGTGTGTGCTGTGGTGTGTGTGTGTCTGTGTGTGTGCATATATATAAGTCTCAGTGTCTGGGC
>NW_027141852.1:497500-502500 GCF_036365525.1 Heterodontus francisci
GTAAGTCTCAGAGTCTGTGCTCTGGTGTGTGTGTGTGTGTGTGCATATATATAAGTCTCAGTGTCTGGGCTGCAGTGGTGTGTGTGTGTGTGTGTGTGCATATATATAAGTCTCAGTGTCTGGGCTGTGGTGTGTGTGTGTGTGCATATATATAAGTCTCAGTGTCTGGGCTGTCGTGTGTGTGTGTGTGTGTGTGTGTGTGTGTGTGTGTGTGTGTGTGCATATATATAAGTCCCAGTGTCTGGGCTGTGGTGTGTGTGTGTGTGCATATATATAAGTCTCAGTGTCTGGGCTGTCGTGTGTGTGTGTGTGTGTGTGTGTGTGTGTGTGTGTGTGTGCATATATATAATTCTCAGTGTCTGGGCTGTTGTGTGTGTGTGTGTGTGCATATATATAAGTCTCAGTGTCTGGGCTGTGGTGTGTGTGTGTGTGTGTGCATATATAAGTCTCAGTGTCTGTGCTGTGGTGTGTGTGTTTGTGTTTGCATATATATAAGTCTCAGTGTCTGTGCTGTGGTGGCTGTGTGTGTGTGTGTATGCATATATATAATTCTCAGTGTCTGTGCTGTGGCCTGTGTGTGTGTGTGTGTGTGTGTGTGGAAATATATAAGTC
The DNA here is from genome assembly GCF_036365525.1 of Heterodontus francisci. Classification (NCBI taxonomy): domain Eukaryota; kingdom Metazoa; phylum Chordata; class Chondrichthyes; order Heterodontiformes; family Heterodontidae; genus Heterodontus; species Heterodontus francisci. The sequence continues at coordinate 498,113 of NW_027141852.1, forward strand.
TCAGTGTCTGGGCTGTTGTGTGTGTGTGTGTGTGTGTGTGTGTGTGTGTGTGTGTGTGTGTGTGTGTGTGTGTATATATATATAAGTCTCAGTGTCTGGGCTGTTATGTGTGTGTGTGTGTTATTGCTTATATATAAATCTCAGTGGCTGTGCTGTGGTGTGTGTGTGTGTGTGTGTGTGCATATATATAAGTCTCAGAGTCTGTGCTGTGGTGTGTGTGTGTGTGTGTGTGTGCATATATATAAGTCTCAGTGTCTGTGCTGTGGTGTGTGTGTGTGCATATATATACGTCTCAGTGTCTGTGCTGTGGTGCGTGTGTGTGTGTGCATATATATAAGTCTCAGTGTCTCTACTTTAAAATCTTTGTCTTTTGCGAGGAGCAGCCTTGATAGAACGGGGTGCGGAGCGGACTTTCAGCTGAGCGGTCAATTTCAGTAAGTTACAAGTTAATCCCTTTATTGATTCGGAGGACCGGGGACTGCTGGGTAGGGGAAAACTATTTATTTGGGCAGTTTTAAAATCTTTGTCTTTTGCGAGGAGCAGCCTTGATAGAACGGGGTGCGGAGCGGACTTTCAGCTGAGCGGTCAATTTCAGTAAGTTACAAGTTAATCCCTTTTTTGTTTCGGAGGACCGGGGACTGCTGGGTAGGGGAAAACTATTTATTTGGGCAGTTTTAAAATCTTTGTCTTTTGCGAGGAGCAGCCTTGATAGAACGGGGTGCGGAGCGGACTTTCAGCTGAGCGGTCAATTTCAGTAAGTTACAAGTTAATCCCTTTTTTGTTTCGGAGGACCGGGGACTGCTGGGTAGGGGAAAACTATTTATTTGGGCAGTTTTAAAATCTTTGTCTTTTGCGAGGAGCAGCCTTGATAGAACGGGGTGCGGAGCGGACTTTCAGCTGAGCGGTCAATTTCAGTAAGTTACAAGTTAATCCCTTTTTTGTTTCGGAGGACCGGGGACTGCTGGGTAGGGGAAAACTATTTATTTGGGCAGTTTTAAAATCTTTGTCTTTTGCGAGGAGCAGCCTTGATAGAACGGGGTGCGGAGCGGACTTTCAGCTGAGCGGTCAATTTCAGTAAGTTACAAGTTAATCCCTTTTTTGTTTCGGAGGACCGGGGACTGCTGGGTAGGGGAAAACTATTTATTTGGGCAGTTTTAAAATCTTTGTCTTTTGCGAGGAGCAGCCTTGATAGAACGGGGTGCGGAGCGGACTTTCAGCTGAGCGGTCAATTTCAGTAAGTTACAAGTTAATCCCTTTTTTGTTTCGGAGGACCGGGGACTGCTGGGTAGGGGAAAACTATTTATTTGGGCAGTTTTAAAATCTTTGTCTTTTGCGAGGAGCAGCCTTGATAGAACGGGGTGCGGAGCGGACTTTCAGCTGAGCGGTCAATTTCAGTAAGTTACAAGTTAATCCCTTTTTTGTTTCGGAGGACCGGGGACTGCTGGGTAGGGGAAAACTATTTATTTGGGCAGTTTTAAAATCTTTGTCTTTTGCGAGGAGCAGCCTTGATAGAACGGGGTGCGGAGCGGACTTTCAGCTGAGCGGTCAATTTCAGTAAGTTACAAGTTAATCCCTTTTTTGTTTCGGAGGACCGGGGACTGCTGGGTAGGGGAAAACTATTTATTTGGGCAGTGGCAGTACCCGAGACACTACACGTGTAGTGTCTCCCACCCACCCTCCTCCTCTAACCAAAAAAAAAGGACTCTAGGGTGTTGATAAGGTAAGCTTTTTATTTAAAACTTCAGTCCGTCGGATTGCTAAGCGAACAAGTTTTGACTTTTTTTTTCGTTTGGTTTTTCAGTAGATTTATTGGGAATCTAGAATAGTGGGAATGGAGGTAAAGGCAGTTGTATGTTCCTCCTGCAGAATGTGGGAGGTAGGGGTCGCCAAGAGTGTCCCTGCTGACTGCATCTGCGGGAAGTGCACCCAACTCCAGCTCCTCGCAGACCGCGTTAGGGAACTGGAGCTGGAGCTGGATGAACTTCGGATCATTCGGGAGGCGGAGGGGATTATTGACAGGAGTTATAGGGAGGCAGTCACACCTCAGGTAAAAGAAGTAGGTAGATGGGTTAACGTCAGGGGAAGGAAAGGGAACCAGCAGGCAGTGCAGGGATCCCCTGTGGCCGTTTCCCTCAACAACAGGTATACCGTTTTGGATACTGTTGGGGGGGACGACTTACCAGGGGTAAGCAATGGGGTGCAGGTCTCTGGCACAGAGTCTGTCCCTGTTGCTCAGAAGGGAAAAGGGAAGAGGAGCAGAGCATTAGTCATTGGGGACTCCATAGTTAGGGGAACAGATAGGAGGTTCTGTGGGAACGAGAGAGACTCACGGTTGGTGTGTTGCCTCCCAGGTGCCAGGGTACGTGATGTCTCCGATCGTGTTTTTGGGACCCTTAAGGGGGAGGGGGAGCACCCCCAAGTCGTGGTCCACATAGGCACCAACGACATAGGTAGGAAGAGAGATGGGGATTTAAGGCAGAAATTCAGGGAGCTAGGGTGGAAGCTTAGAGCGAGAACAACCAGAGTTGTTATCTCTGGGTTGTTGCCTGTGCCACGTGCTAGCGAAGAGAGGAATAGGGAGAGAGAGGAGTTGAACACGTGGCTGCAGGGATGGTGTAGGAGGGAGGGTTTTGGTTTCCTGGATAATTGGGGCTCTTTCTGGGGTAGGTGGGACCTCTACAAACAGGATGGTCTTCACCTGAACCAGAGGGGTACCAATATCCTGGGGGGGAGATTTGTTAGTGCTCTTCGGGGGGGTTTAAACTAAATCAGCAGGGGAATGGGAACCTAAATTGCAGTGCCAGTGTACAGGCTGTTGAGAGTAGTGAGGTAGGGGATAAGGTTACAGGGACGCAAGAGGGCACTGGCAAGCAAGAACTTGGTTTAAAGTGTGTCTACTTCAACGCCAGGAGCATCCGGAATAAGGTGGGTGAGCTTGCAGCATGGGTTGGTACCTGGGATCCTGATGTTGTGGCCATTTCGGAGACATGGGTAGAGCAGGGGCAGGAATGGATGTTGCAGGTTCCGGGATTTAGATGTTTCAGAAAGAACAGAGAAGAGGGTAAAAGAGGGGGGGGGGGTGTGGCATTGTTAATCAAGGAAAGTATTACAGCGGCAGAAAGGACGTTTGAGGACTCGTCTACTGAGGTAGTATGGGCCGAGGTTAGAAACAGGAGAGGAGAGGTCACCCTGTTGGGAGTTTTCTATAGACCTCCGAATAGTTCCAGAGATGTAGAGGAAAGGATAGCGAAGATGATTCTCGACAAGAGCGAGAGTAACAGGGTAGTGGTTATGGGGGACTTTAACTTTCCAAATATTGACTGGAAATACTATAGTTCGAGTACTTTAGATGGGTCTGTTTTTGTCCAGTGTGTGCAGGAGGGTTTTCTGACACAGTATGTGGACAGGCCAACCAGGGGCGATGCCACATTGGATTTGGTACTGGGTAATGAACCCGGCCAGGTGTTCGATTTAGATGTAGGTGAGCACTTTGGCGATAGTGATCACAATTCGGTTAGGTTTACCTTAGCGATGGGCAGTGACAGGTATATACCGCAGGGCAAGAATTATAGCTGGGGGAAAGGAAATTATGACGCGATTAGGCAAGATTTAGGATGTGTAGGATGGGGAAGGAAACTGCAGGGGATGGGCACAAACGAAATGTGGAGCTTATTCAAGGAGCAGCTAATGCGTGTCCTTGATAAGTATGTACCTGTCAGGCAGGGAGGAAGTTGTCGAGCAAGGGAGCCGTGGTTTACTCAAGAAGTTGAAGCGCTTGTCAAGAGGAAGAGGGCGGCTTATGTTAGGATGAGACGTGAAGGCTCAGTTAGGGCGCTTGAGAGTTACAAGCTAGCCAGGAAGGATCTTACGGGAGGGCTAAGAAGAGCAAGGAGAGGACACGAGAAGTCATTGGCGGATAGGATCAAAGAAAACCCTAAGGCTTTCTATAGGTATATCAGGAATAAACGAATGATAAGAGTTAGAACAGGGCCAATCAAGGATAGTAGTGGGAAGTTGTGTGCGGAATCAGAGGAGATAGGGGAAGCGTTAAATGAATATTTTTCGTCAGTATTTACAGTAGAGAAAGAAAATGTTGCCGAGGAGATTACTGAGATACAGCCTACTAGGCTAGATGGGATTGAGATTCACAAGGAGGAGGTGTTAGCAATTTTGGAAAGAGTGAAAATAGATAAGTCCCCTGGGCCAGATGGGATTTATCCTAGGATTCTCTGGGAAGCCAGGGAGGAGATTGCAGAGCCGTTGTTGTTGATCTTCAAGTCGTCATTGTCGACAGGAGTAGTGCCGGAGGACTGGAGGACAGCAAATGTTGTCCCCTTGTTCAAGAAGGGGAGTAGAGACAGCCCTGGTAATTATAGACCTGTGAGCCT
>NW_027141852.1:515000-522500 GCF_036365525.1 Heterodontus francisci
GCATATATATAAATCTCAGTGTCTGTGGTGTGTGTGTGTGTGTGTGTGTGCATATATATATAAGTCTCAGAGTCTGTGCTGTGGTGTGTGTGTGTGTGTGCATATATATAAGTCTCAGTGTCTGGGCTGTGGTGTGTGTGTGTGTGCATATATAAGTCTCAGTGTCTGTGCTGTGGTGTGTGTGTGTGTGTGTGTGTGTGTGTGTGTGTGTGCATATATATATGTCTCAGTGTCTGGGCTGCTGTGGTGTGTGTGTGTGTGTGCATATATGTAAGTCTCAGAGTCTGTGCTGTGGTGTGTGTGTGTGTGTGTGTGTGCATATATATAAGTCTCAGTGTCTTGGCTGCTGTGGTGTGTGTGTGTGTGTGCATATATATAAGTCTCAGTGTCTGGGCTGTGGTGTGTGTGTGTGTGTGCATATATATAAGTCTCAGTGTCTGGGCTGTCGTGTGTGTGTGTGTGTGTGTGTGTGTATGTGTGTGCATATATATAAGTCTCAGTGTCTGTGCTGTGGTGTGTGTGTGTGTGTGTGCATATATATAAGTCTCAGTGTCTGGGCTGTGGTGTCTGTGTGTGTGTGTGCATATATAAGTCTCAGTGTCTGTGCTGTGGTGTGTGTGTGTGTGTTTGCATATATATATAAGTCTCAGTGTCTGTGCTGTGGTGTGTGTGTGTGTGTATGCATATATATAATTCTCAGTGTCTGTGCTGTGGTCTGTGTGTGTGTGTGTGTGTGGAAATATATAAGTCTCAGTGTCTGGGCTGTGGTGTGTGTGTGTGTGTGTGTGTGTTTGTGTGTGTGCATATATATAAGTCTCAGTGTCTGTGCTGCGGTGTGTGTGTGTGTGTGTGTGTGTGTGTGTGTGTGTGTGTGTGTGTGTGTGTGTATATATATAAGTCTCAGTGTCTGGGCGGTTATGTGTGTGTGTGTGTGTGTGTGCTTATATATAAGTCTCAGTGTCTGGGCTGCTGTGGTGTGTGTGTATGTGTGTGGAAATATATAAGTCTCAGTGTCTGATCTGTGGTGTGTGTGTGCTTATATATAAGTCTCAGTGTCTGTGCTTTGGTGTGTGTGTGTGTGCATATATATTAGTCTCAGTGTCTGTGCTGTGGTGTGTGTGTGTGTGGAAATATATAAGTCTCAGTGTCTCGGCTGTGGTGTGCGTGTGTGTGTGTGTGTGTGTGCTAAAATATAAGTCTCAGTGTCTGTGCTGTGGTGTGTGGGTGTGTGTGTGTGAATATATATAAGTCTCAGTGTCTGTGCTGTGGTGTGTGTGTGTGCATATATATAAGTCTCAGAATCTGGGCTGTGGTGTGTGTGTGTGTGTGTGTGTGTGTGTGTGTGTGTGTGTGTGTGTGTGTGTGTGTGTGTGTGTGTGTGTGTGTGTGTGTGTGTGTGTGTGTGTGTGTGAGTGTGTGTGTGTGCATACATATAAGTCTCAGTGTCTGGGCTGTGGCGTGTGTGTGTGTGTGTGCATATATATAAGTCTCAGTGTCTGTGCTGCGGTGTGTTTGTGTGCAAATATATAAGTCTCAGTGTCTGGGCTGTGGTGTGTGTGTGTGTGTGTGTGAATATATATAATTCTCAGTGTCTGTGCTGTGGTCTGTGTGTGTGTGTGTGGAAATATATAAGTCTCAGTGTCTGGGCTGTGGTGTGTGTGTGTGTTAGTGTGTGTGCATATATATAAGTCTCAGTGTCTGTGCTGCGGTGTGTGTGTGTGTGTGTGTGTGTGTGTGTGTGTGTGTGTGTGTGTGTGTGTGTGTGTGCATATATATAAGTCTCAGTGTCTGTGCTGTGGTGTGTGTGTGTGTGTGCATATATATAAGTCTCAGTGTCTGTGCTGTGGTGTGTGTGTGTGCATATATATAAGTCTCAGTGTCTGGGCTGCTGTGGTGTGTGTGTGCGTGTATATATAATTCTCAGTGTCTGGGCTGCTGTGGTGTGTGTGTGTGTGTGCATATATATAAGTCTCAGTGTCTGTGCTGTGGTGTGTGTGTGTGTGCATATATATTAGTCTCAGTGTCTGTGCTGTGGTGTGTGTGTGTGTGTGCATATATATAAGTCTCAGAGTCTGTGCTGTGGTGTGTGTGTGTGTGTGTGCATATATATAAGTCTCAGTGTCTGGGCTGCTGTGGTGTGTGTGTGTGTGTGCATATATATAAGTCTCAGTGTCTGTGCTGTGGTCTGTGTGTGTGTGTGTGTGTGTGTGGAAATATATAAGTCTCAGTGTCTGGGCTGTGGTGTGTGTCTGTGTGAGTGTGTGTTTTTGTGTGTGCATATATATAAGTCTCAGTGTCTGTGCTGTGGTCTGTGTGTGTGTGTGTGGAAATATATAAGTCTCAGTGTCTGGGCTGTGGTGTGTGTGTGTGTGTGTGTGTGTTTGTGTGTGTGCATATATATAAGTCTCAGTGTCTGTGCTGCGGTGTGTGTGTGTGTGTGTGTGTGTGCGTGTGTGTGTGTGTGTGCATATATATAAGTCTCAGTGTCTGTGTGCTGTTGTGTGTTTGTGTGTGTGCATATATATAAGTCTCAGTGTCTGGGCTGTGGTGTTTGTGTGTGTGTGTGCATATATATACGTCTCAGTGTCTGTGCTGTGGTGTGTGTGTGTGTGTTTGCATATATATAAGTCTCAGTGTCTGTGCTGTGGTGTGTGTGTGTGTGTGTATGCATATATATAAGTCTCAGTGTCTGTGCTGTGGTCTGTGTGTGTGTGTGTGTGTGTGGAAATATATAAGTCTCAGTGTCTGGGCTGTGGTGTGTGTCTGTGTGAGTGTGTGTTTTTGTGTGTGCATATATATAAGTCTCAGTGTCTGTGCTGCGGTGTGTGTGTGTGTGTGTGTGTGTGTGTGTGTGTGTGTGTGTGTATATATATAAGTCTCAGTGTATGGGCTGTTATGTGTGTGTGTGTGTGTGTGTGCATATATATAAGTCTCAGTGTCTGGGCTGCTGTGGTGTGTGTGTATGTGTGTGGAAATATATAAGTCTCAGTATCTGATCTGTGGTGTGTGTGTGCAAATATATAAGTCTCAGTGTCTGTGCTGTGGTGTGTGTGTGTGTGCATATATATTAGTCTCAGTGTCTGTGCTGTGGTGTGTGTGTGTGTGCATATATATAAGTCTCAGTGTCTGGGCTGTGGTGTGTGTGTGTGTGTGTGCATATATAAGTCTCAGTGTCTGTGCTGTGGTGTGTGTGTGTGTGTGTGCATATATATAAGTCTCAGTGTCTGTGCTGTGGTGCGTGTGTGTGTGCATATATATAAGTCTCAGTGTCTGGGCTGTGGCTTGTGTGTGTGTGTGCATATATATAAGTCTCAGTGTCTGTGCTGTGGTGTGTGTGTGTGTGTGTGTGAATATATACAAGTCTCAGTGTCTGTGCTGTGGTGTGTGTGTGTGCATATATATAAGTCTCAGAATCTGTGCTGTGGTGTGTGTGTGTGTGTGTGTTATTGCATATATATAAATCTCAGTGTCTGTGGTGTGTGTGTGTGTGTGTGTGTGCATATATATATAAGTCTCAGAGTCTGTGCTGTGGTGTGTGTGTGTGTGTGCATATATATAAGTCTCAGTGTCTGGGCTGTGGTGTGTGTGTGTGTGCATATATAAGTCTCAGTGTCTGTGCTGTGGTGTGTGTGTGTGTGTGTGTGTGTGTGTGTGTGTGTGCATATATATATGTCTCAGTGTCTGGGCTGCTGTGGTGTGTGTGTGTGTGTGCATATATGTAAGTCTCAGAGTCTGTGCTGTGGTGTGTGTGTGTGTGTGTGTGTGCATATATATAAGTCTCAGTGTCTTGGCTGCTGTGGTGTGTGTGTGTGTGTGCATATATATAAGTCTCAGTGTCTGGGCTGTGGTGTGTGTGTGTGTGTGCATATATATAAGTCTCAGTGTCTGGGCTGTCGTGTGTGTGTGTGTGTGTGTGTGTGTATGTGTGTGCATATATATAAGTCTCAGTGTCTGTGCTGTGGTGTGTGTGTGTGTGTGTGCATATATATAAGTCTCAGTGTCTGGGCTGTGGTGTCTGTGTGTGTGTGTGCATATATAAGTCTCAGTGTCTGTGCTGTGGTGTGTGTGTGTGTGTTTGCATATATATATAAGTCTCAGTGTCTGTGCTGTGGTGTGTGTGTGTGTGTATGCATATATATAATTCTCAGTGTCTGTGCTGTGGTCTGTGTGTGTGTGTGTGTGTGGAAATATATAAGTCTCAGTGTCTGGGCTGTGGTGTGTGTGTGTGTGTGTGTGTGTTTGTGTGTGTGCATATATATAAGTCTCAGTGTCTGTGCTGCGGTGTGTGTGTGTGTGTGTGTGTGTGTGTGTGTGTGTGTGTGTGTGTGTGTGTATATATATAAGTCTCAGTGTCTGGGCGGTTATGTGTGTGTGTGTGTGTGTGTGCTTATATATAAGTCTCAGTGTCTGGGCTGCTGTGGTGTGTGTGTATGTGTGTGGAAATATATAAGTCTCAGTGTCTGATCTGTGGTGTGTGTGTGCTTATATATAAGTCTCAGTGTCTGTGCTTTGGTGTGTGTGTGTGTGCATATATATTAGTCTCAGTGTCTGTGCTGTGGTGTGTGTGTGTGTGGAAATATATAAGTCTCAGTGTCTCGGCTGTGGTGTGCGTGTGTGTGTGTGTGTGTGTGCTAAAATATAAGTCTCAGTGTCTGTGCTGTGGTGTGTGGGTGTGTGTGTGTGAATATATATAAGTCTCAGTGTCTGTGCTGTGGTGTGTGTGTGTGCATATATATAAGTCTCAGAATCTGGGCTGTGGTGTGTGTGTGTGTGTGTGTGTGTGTGTGTGTGTGTGTGTGTGTGTGTGTGTGTGTGTGTGTGTGTGTGTGTGTGAGTGTGTGTGTGTGCATACATATAAGTCTCAGTGTCTGGGCTGTGGCGTGTGTGTGTGTGTGTGCATATATATAAGTCTCAGTGTCTGTGCTGCGGTGTGTTGGTGTGCAAATATATAAGTCTCAGTGTCTGGGCTGTGGTGTGTGTGTGTGTGTGTGTGAATATATATAATTCTCAGTGTCTGTGCTGTGGTCTGTGTGTGTGTGTGTGGAAATATATAAGTCTCAGTGTCTGGGCTGTGGTGTGTGTGTGTGTTAGTGTGTGTGCATATATATAAGTCTCAGTGTCTGTGCTGCGGTGTGTGTGTGTGTGTGTGTGTGTGTGTGTGTGTGTGTGTGTGTGTGTGTGTGCATATATATAAGTCTCAGTGTCTGTGCTGTGGTGTGTGTGTGTGTGTGCATATATATAAGTCTCAGTGTCTGTGCTGTGGTGTGTGTGTGTGCATATATATAAGTCTCAGTGTCTGGGCTGCTGTGGTGTGTGTGTGCGTGTATATATAATTCTCAGTGTCTGGGCTGCTGTGGTGTGTGTGTGTGTGTGCATATATATAAGTCTCAGTGTCTGTGCTGTGGTGTGTGTGTGTGTGCATATATATTAGTCTCAGTGTCTGTGCTGTGGTGTGTGTGTGTGTGTGCATATATATAAGTCTCAGAGTCTGTGCTGTGGTGTGTGTGTGTGTGTGTGCATATATATAAGTCTCAGTGTCTGGGCTGCTGTGGTGTGTGTGTGTGTGTGCATATATATAAGTCTCAGTGTCTGTGCTGTGGTGTGTGTGTGTGTGCATATATATTAGTCTCAGTGTCTGTGCTGTGGTGTGTGTGTGTGTGGAAATATATAAGTCTCAGTGTCTCGGCTGTGGTGTGTGTGTGTGTGTGTGTGTGTGCAAAAATATAAGTCTCAGTGTCTGTGCTGTGGTGTGTGGGTGTGTGTGTGTGAATATATATAAGTCTCAGTGTCTGTGCTGTGGTGTGTGTGTGTGCATATATATAAGTCTCAGAATCTGTGCAGTGGTGTGTGTGTGTGTGTGTGTGTGTTATTGCATATATATAAATCTCAGTGTTTGTGGTGTGTGTGTGCGTGTGTGTGTGCATATATATATAAGTCTCAGAGTCTGTGCTGTGGTGTGTGTGTGTGTGTGTGCATATATATAAGTCTCAGTGTCTGGGCTGTGGTGTGTGTGTGTGTGTGTGTGTGTGTGTGTGTGTGCATATATATAAGTCTCAGTGTCTGTGCTGTGGTGCGTGTGTGTGTGTGTGCATATATATAAGTCTCAGTGTCTCTGCTGCGGTGTGTGTGTGTGTGTGTGTGTGTGTGTGTGTGTGTGTGTGTGTGTGTGTGTGTGTGTGTGTGTGTGTGTGTGTGTGCATACATATAAGTCTCAGTGTCTGGGCTGTGGTGTGTGTGTATGTGTGTGGAAATATATAAGTCTCAGTGTCTGATCTGTGGTGTGTGTGTGCTTATATATAAGTCTCAGTGTCTGTGCTTTGGTGTGTGTGTGTGTGCATATATATTAGTCTCAGTGTCTGTGCTGTGGTGTGTGTGTGTGTGTGTGTGTGTGTGGAAATATATAAGTCTCAGTGTCTCGGCTGTGGTGTGCGTGTGTGTGTGTGTGTGTGTGCTAAAATATAAGTCTCAGTGTCTGTGCTGTGGTGTGTGGGTGTGTGTGTGTGAATATATATAAGTCTCAGTGTCTGTGCTGTGGTGTGTGTGTGTGTGCATATATATAAGTCTCAGAATCTGGGCTGTGGTGTGTGTGTGTGTGTGTGTGTGTGTGTGTGTGTGTGTGTGTGTGTGTGTGTGTGTGTGTGTGTGTGTGTGTGTGAGTGTGTGTGTGTGCATACATATAAGTCTCAGTGTCTGGGCTGTGGCGTGTGTGTGTGTGTGCATATATATAAGTCTCAGTGTCTGTGCTGCGGTGTGTTTGTGTGCAAATATATAAGTCTCAGTGTCTGGGCTGTGGTGTGTGTGTGTGTGTGTGTGAATATATATAATTCTCAGTGTCTGTGCTGTGGTCTGTGTGTGTGTGTGTGGAAATATATAAGTCTCAGTGTCTGGGCTGTGGTGTGTGTGTGAGTTAGTGTGTGTGCATATATATAAGTCTCAGTGTCTGTGCTGCGGTGTGTGTGTGTGTGTGTGTGTGTGTATATAAGTCTCAGTGTCTGGGCTGTTATGTGTGTGTGTATGTGTGTGGAAATATATATAAGTCTCAGCGTCTGTGCTGTGGTGTGTGTGTGTGTGTGTGTGCATATATATAATTCTCAGTGTCTGTGCTGTGGTGTGTGTGTGTGTGTCTGTGGAAATATATAAGTCTCAGGGTCTGGGCTGTTATGTGTGTGTGTGTGTGTGTGTTTATGTGTGTGCATATATATAAGTCTCAGTGTCTGTGCTGCGGTGTGTGTGTGTGGGTGTGTGTGTGTGTGTGTGCATATATATAAGTCCCAGTGTCTGGTCTGTTATGTGTCTGTGTGCGTGTGTGTGTGTGCGTGTGTGCATATATGTAAGTCTCAGTGTCTGGGCTGTGGTGTGTGCGTGTGTGTTTGTGTGTGTGCATATATATATATATATATATGTCTCAGTGTCTGGGCTGTGGTGTGTGTGTGTGTGTGTGTGTGTGTGTGTGTGTGTGTGTGTGTGTGTGTGTGTGCATATATATAAGTCTCAGTGTCT
>NW_027141852.1:592500-597500 GCF_036365525.1 Heterodontus francisci
GTGTGTGTGTGTGCATATATGGAAGTCTCAGTGTCTGTGCTGTGGTGTGTGTGTGTGTGCATATATATAATTCTCAGTGTCTGGACTGTGGTGTGTGTGTGTGTGTGTGTGTGCGCATATATATAAGTCTCAGTCTCTGGTCTGTGGTGTGTGTGTGTGTGTGTGTGTGCATATATATAAGTCTCAGTGTCTGGACTGTGGTGTGTCTGTGTGTGTGTGTGTGCATATATATAAGTCTCAGTGTCTCGGCTGCGGTGTGTGTGTGTTTGTGTGTGTGTGCATATATATAAGTCTCAGTGTCTGTGCTGTGCTGTGTGTGTGTGTGTGGAAATATATAAGTCTCAGTGTCTGGCCTGTGGTGTGTGTGTGTGTGTGTGTGTGTGTGTGTGCATATATATTAGTCTCAGTGTCTCGGCTGTGGTGTGTGTGTGTTTGTGTGTGTGTGCATATATATAAGTCTCAGTGTCTGTCCTGTGCTGTGTGTGTGTGTGTGTGTGTGTGTGCATATATATAAGTCTTGATAGAACGGGGTGCGGAGCGGACTTTCAGCTGAGCGGTCAATTTCAGTAAGTTACAAGTTAATCCCTTTTTTGTTTCGGAGGACGGGGACTGCTGGGTAGGGGAAAACTATTTATTTGGGCAGTTTTAAAATCTTTGTCTTTTGCGAGGAGCAGCCTTGATAGAACGGGGTGCGGAGCGGACTTTCAGCTGAGCGGTCAATTTCAGTAAGTTACAAGTTAATCCCTTTTTTGTTTCGGAGGACGGGGACTGCTGGGTAGGGGAAAACTATTTATTTGGGCAGTTTTAAAATCTTTGTCTTTTGCGAGGAGCAGCCTTGATAGAACGGGGTGCGGAGCGGACTTTCAGCTGAGCGGTCAATTTCAGTAAGTTACAAGTTAATCCCTTTTTTGTTTCGGAGGACGGGGACTGCTGGGTCGGGGAAAACTATTTATTTGGGCAGTGGCAGTACCCGAGACACTACACGTGTAGTGTCTCCCACCCACCCTCCTCCTCTATCCAAAAAAAAGGACTCTAGGGTGTTGATAAGGTAAGCTTTTTATTTAAAACTTCAGTCCGTCGGATTGCTAAGCGAACAAGTTTTGACTTTTTTTTTCGTTTGGTTTTTCAGTAGATTTATTGGGAATCTAGAATAGTGGGAATGGAGGTAAAGGCAGTTGCATGTTCCTCCTGCAGAATGTGGGAGGTAGGGGTCGCCAAGAGTGTCCCTGCTGACTGCATCTGCGGGAAGTGCACCCAACTCCAGCTCCTCGCAGACCGCGTTAGGGAACTGGAGCTGGAGCTGGATGAACTTCGGATCATTCGGGAGGCGGAGGGGATTATTGACAGGAGTTATAGGGAGGCAGTCACACCTCAGGTAAAAGAAGTAGGTAGATGGGTTACCGTCAGGGGAAGGAAAGGGAACCAGCAGGCAGTGCAGGGATCCCCTGTGGCCGTTTCCCTCAACAACAGGTATACCGTTTTGGATACTGTTGGGGGGGACGACTTACCAGGGGTAAGCAATGGGGTGCAGGTCTCTGGCACAGAGTCTGTCCCTGTTGCTCAGAAGGGAAAAGGGAAGAGGAGCAGAGCATTAGTCATTGGGGACTCCATAGTTAGGGGAACAGATAGGAGGTTCTGTGGGAACGAGAGAGACTCACGGTTGGTGAGTTGCCTCCCAGGTGCCAGGGTACGTGATGTCTCCGATCGTGTTTTTGGGACCCTTAAGGGGGAGGGGGAGCACCCCCAAGTCGTGGTCCACATAGGCACCAACGACATAGGTAGGAAGAGAGATGGGGATTTAAGGCAGAAATTCAGGGAGCTAGGGTGGAAGCTTAGAGCGAGAACAACCAGAGTTGTTATCTCTGGGATGTTGCCCGTGCCACGTGCTAGCGAAGAGAGGAATAGGGAGAGAGAGGAGTTGAACACGTGGCTGCAGGGATGGTGTAGGAGGGAGGGTTTTGGTTTCCTGGATAATTGGGGCTCTTTCTGGGGTAGGTGGGACCTCTACAAACAGGATGGTCTTCACCTGAACCAGAGGGGTACCAATATCCTGGGGGGGAGATTTGTTAGTGCTCTTCGGGGGGGTTTAAACTAAATCAGCAGGGGAATGGGAACCTAAATTGCAGTGCCAGTGTACAGGCTGTTGAGAGTAGTGAGGTAGGGGATAAGGTTACAGGGACGCAAGAGGGCACTGGCAAGCAAGAACTTGGTTTAAAGTGTGTCTACTTCAACGCCAGGAGCATCCGGAATAAGGTGGGTGAGCTTGCAGCATGGGTTGGTACCTGGGATCCTGATGTTGTGGCCATTTCGGAGACATGGGTAGAGCAGGGGCAGGAATGGATGTTGCAGGTTCCGGGATTTAGATGTTTCAGAAAGAACAGAGAAGAGGGTAAAAGAGGGGGGGGGGGGGGGTGTGGCATTGTTAATCAAGGAAAGTATTACAGCGGCAGAAAGGACGTTTGAGGACTCGTCTACTGAGGTAGTATGGGCCGAGGTTAGAAACAGGAGAGGAGAGGTCACCCTGTTGGGAGTTTTCTATAGACCTCCGAATAGTTCCAGAGATGTAGAGGAAAGGATAGCGAAGATGATTCTCGACAGGAGCGAGAGTAACAGGGTAGTGGTTATGGGGGACTTTAACTTTCCAAATATTGACTGGAAATACTATAGTTCGAGTACTTTAGATGGGTCTGTTTTTGTCCAGTGTGTGCAGGAGGGTTTTCTGACACAGTATGTGGACAGGCCAACCAGGGGCGATGCCACATTGGATTTGGTACTGGGTAATGAACCCGGCCAGGTGTTTGATTTAGATGTAGGTGAGCACTTTGGCGATAGTGATCACAATTCGGTTAGGTTTACCTTAGCGATGGGCAGGGACAGGTATATACCGCAGGGCAAGAATTATAGCTGGGGGAAAGGAAATTATGACGCGATTAGGCAAGATTTAGGATGTGTAGGATGGGGAAGGAAACTGCAGGGGATGGGCACAAACGAAATGTGGAGCTTATTCAAGGAGCAGCTAATGCGTGTCCTTGATAAGTATGTACCTGTCAGGCAGGGAGGAAGTTGTCGAGCAAGGGAGCCGTGGTTTACTCAAGAAGTTGAAGCGCTTGTCAAGAGGAAGAGGGCGGCTTATGTTAGGATGAGACGTGAAGGCTCAGTTAGTGCGCTTGAGAGTTACAAGCTAGCCAGGAAGGATCTAAAGGGAGGGCTAAGAAGAGCAAGGAGAGGACACGAGAAGTCATTGGCGGATAGGATCAAAGAAAACCCTAAGGCTTTCTATAGGTATATCAGGAATAAACGAATGATAAGAGTTAGAACAGGGCCAATCAAGGATAGTAGTGGGAAGTTGTGTGCGGAATCAGAGGAGATAGGGGAAGCGTTAAATGAATATTTTTCGTCAGTATTTACAGTAGAGAAAGAAAATGTTGCCGAGGAGATTACTGAGATACAGCCTACTAGGCTAGATGGGATTGAGATTCACAAGGAGGAGGTGTTAGCAATTTTGGAAAGAGTGAAAATAGATAAGTCCCCTGGGCCAGATGGGATTTATCCTAGGATTCTCTGGGAAGCCAGGGAGGAGATTGCAGAGCCGTTGTTGTTGATCTTCAAGTCGTCATTGTCGACAGGAGTAGTGCCGGAGGACTGGAGGATAGCAAATGTTGTCCCCTTGTTCAAGAAGGGGAGTAGAGACAGCCCTGGTAATTATAGACCTGTGAGCCTTACTTCGGTTGTGGGTAAAATGTTGGAAAAGGTTATAAGAGACAGGATTTATAATCATCTTGAAAAGAATAAGTTCATTTGCGATAGTCAGCACGGTTTTGTGAAAGGTAGGTCGTGCCTCACAAACCTTATTGAGTTTTTCGAGAAGGTGACCAAACAGGTGGATGAGGGTAAAGCCGTGGATGTGGTGTATATGGATTTCAGTAAGGCGTTTGATAAGGTTCCCCACGGTAGGCTATTGCAGAAAATACGCAAGTATGGGGTTGAAGGTGATTTAGAGCTTTGGATCAGAAATTGGCTAGCTGAAAGAAGACAGAGGGTGGTGGTTGATGGCAAATGTTCATCCTGGAGTTTAGTTACTAGTGGTGTACCGCAAGGTTCTGTTTTGGGGCCACTGCTGTTTGTCATTTTTATAAACGACCTGGATGAGTGTGTAGAAGGGTGGGTTAGTAAATTTGCGGATGACACGAAGGTCGGTGGAGTTGTGGATAGTGTCGAAGGGTGTTGTAGGGTACAGAGGGACATAGATAGGCTGCAGAGCTGGGCTGAGAGATGGCAAATGGAGTTTAATGCGGAGAAGTGTGAGGTGATTCACTTTGGAAGGAGTAACAGCAATGCAGAGTACTGGGCTAATGGGAAGATTCTTGGTAGTGTAGATGAGCAGAGAGATCTTGGTATCCAGGTACATAAATCCCTGAAAGTTGCTACCCAGGTTAATAGGGCTGTTAAGAAGGCATATGGTGTGTTAGCCTTTATTAGTAGGGGGATCGAGTTTCAGAGCCACGGGGTCATGATGCAGCTGTACAAAACTCTGGTGAGGCCGCACCTGGAGTATTGCGTGCAGTTCTGGTCACCGCATTATAGGAAGGATGTCGAAGCTTTGGAAAGGGTGCAGAGGAGATTTACTAGGATGTTGCCTGGTATGGAAGGAAGGTCTTACGAGGAAAGGCTGAGGGACTTGGGGTTGTTTTCGTTAGAGAGAAGGAGGAGGAGAGGTGACTTAATAGAGACATACAAGATAATCAGAGGGTTAGATAGGGTGGATAGTGAGAGTCTTTTTCCTCGGATGAGGATGGCAAACACGAGGGGACATAGCTTTAAGTTGAGGGGTGAAAGATATAGGACAGATGTCAGAGGTAGTTTCTTTACGCAGAGAGTAGTAGGGGCGTGGAACGCCCTGCCTGCAACAGTAGTAGACTCGCCAACTTTAAGGGCATTTAAGTGGTCATTGGATAGACATATGGATGTAAATGGAATAGTGTAGGTCAGATGATCGGCGC
>NW_027141852.1:635000-637500 GCF_036365525.1 Heterodontus francisci
GTGTGTGTGCATATATATAAGTCTCCGTGTCTGTTCTGTCTTGTGTGTGTGTCTGCATATATATAAGTCTCAGTGTCTGTGCTGTGGAGTGTGTGTGTGTGTGTGTGTGTGTGTGTGTGTACATATATATCAGTATCAGTGTCTGGGCTGTGGAGTGTGTGTGTGCACATATATAAGTCTCAGAGTCTGGGCTGTGGTGTGTGTGTGTGTGTGTGTGTGCGGAAATATATATGTCTCAGTGTCTGATCTGTGGATGTGTGTGTGCATATATATAAGTCTCAGTGTCTGTGCTGTGGTGTGTGTGTGTGCATATATATAAGTCTCAGTGTCGGCGCTGCTGGTGTGTGTGTGTGTGTGTGTGTGTGTGTGCGGAAATATATATGTCTCAGTGTCTGATCTGTGGATGTGTGTGTGCATATATATAAGTCTCAGTCTGTGCTGTGGTGTGTGCGTGTGTGTGTGCATATATATAAGTCTCAGTATCTGTGCTGTGGTGTGTGTGTGTGTGTGCATATATATAAGTCTCAGTGTCTGGGCTGTGGTGTGTGTGTGTGTGTGTGTGTGTTTGTGTGTGTGCATATATATAAGTCTCGGTGTCTGGACTCTGGTGTGTGTGTGTGTGTGTGTGCATATATATAAGTCTCAGTGTCTGGGCAGTGGTGTGTGTGTGTGTGCATATATATAAGTCTCAGTCTCTGGGCTGTGGTGTCTGTGTGTGAATGCACATATATAAGTCTCAGTGTCTGGGCTGTGGTGTGTGTGTGTGTGTGTGTGTGTGTGTGTGTGTGTGTGTGCTGTGGTGTGTGTGTGTGTGTGTGTGTGCATATATATAAGTCTCAGAGTCTGTGCTGTGGTGTGTGTGTGTGTGCGCGTGCATATATATAAGTCTCAGTGCCTGTGCTGTGGTGTGTGTGTGTGTGTGTGCATACATACATATAAGTCTCAGTGTCTGGGCGGTGGTCTGTGTGTGTGTGCATATATGTAAGTCTCAGTGTCTGTGCTGTGGTGTGTGTGTGTGTGCATATATATATAAGTCTCACTGTCTGGACTGTGGTGTGAGTGTGTGTGTGTGCATATATATAAGTCTCAGTCTCTGGGCTGTGGTGTGTGTGTGTGTTTGTGTGCATATATATAAGTCTCAGTGTCTGGACTGTGGTGTGTGTGTGTGTGCATATATATAAGTCTCAGTGTCTGGGCTGTGGTGTGTGTGTGTGTATGTGTGTGTGTGTGCATATATATTACTCTCAGTTTCTGGGCTGCGGTGTGTGTGTGTGTGTGTGTGTGTGTGTGTGTGTGTGTGTGTGTGTGTGTGTGTGTGCATATATATAAGTCTCAGTGTCTGGACTCTGGTGTGTGTGTGTGTGTGTGTGCATATATATAAGTCTCAGTGTCTGGGCAGTGGTGTGTGTGTGTGTGCATATATATAAGTCTCAGTCTCTGGGCTGTGGTGTCTGTGTGTGACTGCACATATATAAGTCTCAGTGTCTGGGCTGTGGTGTGTGTGTGTGTGTGTGTGTGTGTGTGTGTGTGTGTGTGTGTGTGTGTGTGTGTGTGTGTGCATATATATAAGTCTCAGTGTCTTGGCTGTGGTGTATGTGTGTGTGTGTGCGTGCATATATATAAGTCTCAGTGTCTGGGCTGTGGTTTGTGTGTGTGTGTGTGCACATATATAAGTCTCAGTGTCTGTGCTGTGGTGTGTGTGTGTGTGTGTGTGTGTGTGTGTGCATATATATAAGTCTCAGTGTCTGGGCTGTGGTGTGTGTGTGTGTGTGTGCATATATATAAGTCCCAGTGTCTGGGCTGTGGTGTGTGTGTGTGTGAGTGTGTGCATATATATAAGTCTCAGTGTCTGTGCTGTGGTGTGTGTGTGTGTGTGTGTGTGTGTGTGTGTGTGTGCATATATATATAAGTCTCAGTGTCTGTGCTGTGGTGTGTGTGTGTGTGTGCATATATATAAGTCTCAGTGTCTGGGCTGTGATGTGTGTGTGTGTGTGTGTGTGTGTGCATATATATTAGTCTCAGTGTCTGGGCTGTGGTGTGTGTGTGTGTGTGTGTGTGTGTGTGTGCATATATATTAGTCTCAATGTCTGGGCTGTGGTGTGTGTGGTTGTGTGTGTGTGCATATATATATGTCTCAGAGTTTGTGCTGTGGTGTGTGTGTGTGTGTGTGTGTGTGTGTGGAAATATATAAGTCTCAGTGTCTGGGCTGTGGTGTGTGTGAGTGTGCATATATATAAGTCTCAGTGTCTGGGCTGTGGTGTGTGTGGTTGTGTGTGTGTGCATATATATTAGTCTCAGTGTCTGTGCTGTGGTGTGTGTGTGTGCGTGTGTGTGTGTGTGCATATTTATCAGTCTCAGTGTCTGTGCTGTGGTGTGTGTGTGTGTGTGTGTGTGTGTGGAAATATATAAGTCTCAGTGTCTGGGCTGTGGTGTGTGTGTGTGTGTGTGTGTGTGCATATATATAAGTCTCAGCGTCTGTGCTGTGGTGTATGTGTGTGTG
>NW_027141852.1:660000-665000 GCF_036365525.1 Heterodontus francisci
CGGAGCGGACTTTCAGCTGAGCGGTCAATTTCAGTAAGTTACAAGTTAATCCCTTTTTTGTTTCGGAGGACCGGGGACTGCTGGGTAGGGGAAAACTATTTATTTGGGCAGTTTTAAAATCTTTGTCTTTTGCGAGGAGCAGCCTTGATAGAACGGGGTGCGGAGCGGACTTTCAGCTGAGCGGTCAATTTCAGTAAGTTACAAGTTAATCCCTTTTTTGTTTCGGAGGACCGGGGACTGCTGGGTAGGGGAAAACTATTTATTTGGGCAGTTTTAAAATCTTTGTCTTTTGCGAGGAGCAGCCTTGATAGAACGGGGTGCGGAGCGGACTTTCAGCTGAGCGGTCAATTTCAGTAAGTTACAAGTTAATCCCTTTTTTGTTTCGGAGGACCGGGGACTGCTGAGTAGGGGAAAACTATTTATTTGGGCAGTATTAAAATCTTTGTCTTTTGCGAGGAGCAGCCTTGATAGAACGGGGTGCGGAGCGGACTTTCAGCTGAGCGGTCAATTTCAGTAAGTTACAAGTTAATCCCTTTTTTGTTTCGGAGGACCGGGGACTGCTGGGTAGGGGAAAACTATTTATTTGGGCAGTTTTAAAATCTTTGTCTTTTGCGAGGAGCAGCCTTGATAGAACGGGGTGCGGAGCGGACTTTCAGCTGAGCGGTCAATTTCAGTAAGTTACAAGTTAATCCCTTTTTTGTTTCGGAGGACCGGGGACTGCTGGGTAGGGGAAAACTATTTATTTGGGCAGTTTTAAAATCTTTGTCTTTTGCGAGGAGCAGCCTTGATAGAACGGGGTGCGGAGCGGACTTTCAGCTGAGCGGTCAATTTCAGTAAGTTACAAGTTAATCCCTTTTTTGTTTCGGAGGACCGGGGACTGCTGAGTAGGGGAAAACTATTTATTTGGGCAGTTTTAAAATCTTTGTCTTTTGCGAGGAGCAGCCTTGATAGAACGGGGTGCGGAGCGGACTTTCAGCTGAGCGGTCAATTTCAGTAAGTTACAAGTTAATCCCTTTTTTGTTTCGGAGGACCGGGGACTGCTGGGTAGGGGAAAACTATTTATTTGGGCAGTGGCAGTACCCGAGACACTACACGTGTAGTGTCTCCCACCCACCCTCCTCCTCTAACCAAAAAAAAAGGACTCTAGGGTGTTGATAAGGTAAGCTTTTTATTTAAAACTTCAGTCCGTCGGATTGCTAAGCGAACAAGTTTTGACTTTTTTTTTCGTTTGGTTTTTCAGTAGATTTATTGGGAATCTAGAATAGTGGGAATGGAGGTAAAGGCAGTTGTATGTTCCTCCTGCAGAATGTGGGAGGTAGGGGTCGCCAAGAGTGTCCCTGCTGACTGCATCTGCGGGAAGTGCACCCAACTCCAGCTCCTCGCAGACCGCGTTAGGGAACTGGAGCTGGAGCTGGATGAACTTCGGATCATTCGGGAGGCGGAAGGGATTATTGACAGGAGTTATAGGGAGGCAGTCACACCTCAGGTAAAAGAAGTAGGTAGATGGGTTACCGTCAGGGGAAGGAAAGGGAACCAGCAGGCATTGCAGGGATCCCCTGTGGCCGTTTCCCTCAACAACAGGTATACCGTTTTGGATACTGTTGGGGGGGACGACTTACCAGGGGTAAGCAATGGGGTGCAGGTCTCTGGCACAGAGTCTGTCCCTGTTGCTCAGAAGGGAAAAGGGAAGAGGAGCAGAGCATTAGTCATTGGGGACTCCATAGTTAGGGGAACAGATAGGAGGTTCTGTGGGAACGAGAGAGACTCACGGTTGGTGTGTTGCCTCCCAGGTGCCAGGGTACGTGATGTCTCCGATCGTGTTTTTGGGATCCTTAAGGGGAGGGGGAGCACCCCCAAGTCGTGGTCCACATAGGCACCAACGACATAGGTAGGAAGAGAGATGGGGATTTAAGGCAGAAATTCAGGGAGCTAGGGTGGAAGCTTAGAGCGAGAACAACCAGAGTTGTTATCTCTGGGTTGTTGCCTGTGCCACGTGCTAGCGAAGAGAGGAATAGGGAGAGAGAGGAGTTGAACACGTGGCTGCAGGGATGGTGTAGGAGGGAGGGTTTTGGTTTCCTGGATAATTGGGGCTCTTTCTGGGGTAGGTGGGACCTCTACAAACAGGATGGTCTTCACCTGAACCAGAGGGGTACCAATATCCTGGGGGGGAGATTTGTTAGTGCTCTTCGGGGGGGTTTAAACTAAATCAGCAGGGGAATGGGAACCTAAATTGCAGTGCCAGTGTACAGGCTGTTGAGAGTAGTGAGGTAGGGGATAAGGTTACAGGGACGCAAGAGGGCACTGGCAAGCAAGAACTTGGTTTAAAGTGTGTCTACTTCAACGCCAGGAGCATCCGGAATAAGGTGGGTGAGCTTGCAGCATGGGTTGGTACCTGGGATCCTGATGTTGTGGCCATTTCGGAGACATGGGTAGAGCAGGGGCAGGAATGGATGTTGCAGGTTCCGGGATTTAGATGTTTCAGAAAGAACAGAGAAGAGGGTAAAAGAGGGGGGGGTGTGGCATTGTTAATCAAGGAAAGTATTACAGCGGCAGAAAGGACGTTTGAGGACTCGTCTACTGAGGTAGTATGGGCCGAGGTTAGAAACAGGAGAGGAGAGGTCACCCTGTTGGGAGTTTTCTATAGACCTCCGAATAGTTCCAGAGATGTAGAGGAAAGGATAGCGAAGATGATTCTCGACAAGAGCGAGAGTAACAGGGTAGTGGTTATGGGGGACTTTAACTTTCCAAATATTGACTGGAAATACTATAGTTCGAGTACTTTAGATGGGTCTGTTTTTGTCCAGTGTGTGCAGGAGGGTTTTCTGACACAGTATGTGGACAGGCCAACCAGGGGCGATGCCACATTGGATTTGGTACTGGGTAATGAACCCGGCCAGGTGTTCGATTTAGATGTAGGTGAGCAGTTTGGTGATAGTGATCACAATTCGGTTAGGTTTACCTTAGCGATGGGCAGGGACAGGTATATACCGCAGGGCAAGAATTATAGCTGGGGGAAAGGAAATTATGACGCGATTAGGCAAGATTTAGGATGTGTAGGATGGGGAAGGAAACTGCAGGGGATGGGCACAAACGAAATGTGGAGCTTATTCAAGGAGCAGCTAATGCGTGTCCTTGATAAGTATGTACCTGTCAGGCAGGGAGGAAGTTGTCGAGCAAGGGAGCCGTGGTTTACTCAAGAAGTTGAAGCGCTTGTCAAGAGGAAGAGGGCGGCTTATGTTAGGATGAGACGTGAAGGCTCAGTTAGGGCGCTTGAGAGTTACAAGCTAGCCAGGAAGGATCTAAAGGGAGGGCTAAGAAGAGCAAGGAGAGGACACGAGAAGTCATTGGCGGATAGGATCAAAGAAAACCCTAAGGCTTTCTATAGGTATATCAGGAATAAACGAATGATAAGAGTTAGAACAGGGCCAATCAAGGATAGTAGTGGGAAGTTGTGTGCGGAATCAGAGGAGATAGGGGAAGCGTTAAATGAATATTTTTCGTCAGTATTTACAGTAGAGAAAGAAAATGTTGCCGAGGAGATTACTGAGATACAGCCTACTAGGCTAGATGGGATTGAGATTCACAAGGAGGAGGTGTTAGCAATTTTGGAAAGAGTGAAAATAGATAAGTCCCCTGGGCCAGATGGGATTTATCCTAGGATTCTCTGGGAAGCCAGGGAGGAGATTGCAGAGCCGTTGTTGTTGATCTTCAAGTCGTCATTGTCGACAGGAGTAGTGCCGGAGGACTGGAGGATAGCAAATGTTGTCCCCTTGTTCAAGAAGGGGAGTAGAGACAGCCCTGGTAATTATAGACCTGTGAGCCTTACTTCGGTTGTGGGTAAAATGTTGGAAAAGGTTATAAGAGACAGGATTTATAATCATCTTGAAAAGAATAAGTTCATTTGCGATAGTCAGCACGGTTTTGTGAAAGGTAGGTCGTGCCTCACAAACCTTATTGAGTTTTTCGAGAAGGTGACCAAACAGGTGGATGAGGGTAAAGCCGTGGATGTGGTGTATATGGATTTCAGTAAGGCGTTTGATAAGGTTCCCCACGGTAGGCTATTGCAGAAAATACGCAAGTATGGGGTTGAAGGTGATTTAGAGCTTTGGATCAGAAATTGGCTAGCTGAAAGAAGACAGAGGGTGGTGGTTGATGGCAAATGTTCATCCTGGAGTTTAGTTACTAGTGGTGTACCGCAAGGTTCTGTTTTGGGGCCACTGCTGTTTGTCATTTTTATAAACGACCTGGATGAGGGTGTAGAAGGGTGGGTTAGTAAATTTGCGGATGACACGAAGGTCGGTGGAGTTGTGGATAGTGTCGAAGGGTGTTGTAGGGTACAGAGGGACATAGATAGGCTGCAGAGCTGGGCTGAGAGATGGCAAATGGAGTTTAATGCGGAGAAGTGTGAGGTGATTCACTTTGGAAGGAGTAACAGCAATGCAGAGTACTGGGCTAATGGGAAGATTCTTGGTAGTGTAGATGAGCAGAGAGATCTTGGTATCCAGGTACATAAATCCCTGAAAGTTGCTACCCAGGTTAATAGGGCTGTTAAGAAGGCATATGGTGTGTTAGCCTTTATTAGTAGGGGGATCGAGTTTCAGAGCCACGGGGTCATGATGCAGCTGTACAAAACTCTGGTGAGGCCGCACCTGGAGTATTGCGTGCAGTTCTGGTCACCGCATTATAGGAAGGATGTCGAAGCTTTGGAAAGGGTGCAGAGGAGATTTACTAGGATGTTGCCTGGTATGGAAGGAAGGTCTTACGAGGAAAGGCTGAGGGACTTGGGGTTGTTTTCGTTAGAGAGAAGGAGGAGGAGAGGTGACTTAATAGAGACATACAAGATAATCAGGGGGTTAGATAGGGTGGATAGTGAGAGTCTTTTTCCTCGGATGAGGATGGCAAACACGAGGGGACATAGCTTTAAGTTGAGGGGTGAAAGATATAGGACAGATGTCAGAGGTAGTTTCTTTACGCAGAGAGTAGTAGGGGCGTGGAACGCC
>NW_027141852.1:672500-675000 GCF_036365525.1 Heterodontus francisci
TGTGCATATATATAAGTCTCAGTGTCTGGGCTGTCGTGTGTGTGTGTGTGTGTGTGTGTGTGTGTGTGCATATATATAAGTCTCAGTGTCTGTGCTGTGGTGTGTGTGTGTGTGTGTGCATATATATAAGTCTCAGTGACTCGGCTGCGGTGTCTGTGTGTGTGTGTGCATATATAAGTCTCAGTATCTGTGCTGTGGTGTGTGTGTGTGTGTTTGCATATATATATAAGTCTCAGTGTCTGTGCTGTGGTGTGTGTGTGTGCATATATATAAGTCTCAGTGTCTGTGCTGTGTGTGTGTGTGTGCATATATATAAGTCTCAGAGTCTGTGCTGTGGTGTGTGTGTGTGTTTTATTGCATATATATATAAATCTCAGTGTCTGTGCTGTGGTGTGTGTGTGTGTGTGTGTGCATATATATATCAGTCTCAGAGTCTGTGCTGTGGTGTGTGTGTGTGTGTGTGTGCATATATATAAGTCTCAGTGTCTGGGCTGTGGTGTGTGTGTGTGTGTGCATATATAAGTCTCAGTGTCTCTGCTCCGGTGTGTGTGTGTGTGTGTGTGTGTGTGTGTGTGTGTGTGTGTGTGCATACATATAAGTCTCAGTGTCTGGGCTGTGGCGTGTGTGTGTGTGTGCATATATATAAGTCTCAGTGTCTGTGCTGTGGTGTGTGTGTGTGTATGTGTGCATATATATAAGTCTCAATGTCTGGGCTGTGGTGTGTGTGTGTGTGTGTGTGTGTGTGTGTGTGTGTGTGTGTGTGTGTGTGTGTGTGTGTGTGTGTGTGTGTGTGTGTGCATACATATAAGTCTCAGTGTCTGGGCTGTGGCGTGTGTGTGTGTGTGCATATATATAAGTCTCAGTGTCTGTGCTGCGGTGTGTTTGTGTGCATATATATAAGTCTCAGTGTCTGTGCTGTGGTGCGTGTGTGTGTGTGCATATATATAAGTCTCAGTGTCTGGGCTGTGGTGTGTGTGTGTGTGTGTGTGTGTGTGTGTGTGTGTGTTTGTGTGTGTGTGTGTGTGTGTGTGTGTGCTTACATATAAGTCTCAGTGTCTGGGCTGTGGCGTGTGTGTGTGTGTGCATATATATAAGTCTCAGTGTCTGTGCTGTGGTGTGTGTGTGTGTGTGTGTATATATATAAGTCTCAGTGTCTGTGCTGTGGTGTGTGTGTGTGTGTGTGTGTGTGCATATATATAAGTCTCAGAGTCTGTGCTGTGGTGTGTGTGTGTGCATATATATAAGTCCTCAGTGTCTGTGCTTTGGTGTGTGTGTGTGTGTGTGTCCATATATATAAGTCTCAGTGTCTGGGCTGTGGTGTGTGTGTGTGTGTGTGTGTGTGTGCATATATAAGTCTCAGTGTCTGTGCTGTGGTGTGTGTCTGTGTGTTTGCATATATAAAAGTCTCAGAGACTGTGCTGTGGGTTGTGTTTGTGTGTGTGCATATATATAATTCTCAGTGTCTGCGCTGTGGTGTGTGTGTGTGTGTCTGTGGAAATATATAAGTCTCAGTGTCTGGGCTGTGGTGTGTGTGTGTGTGTGTGTGTGTGTGTGTTTATGTGTGTGCATATATATAAGTCTCAGAGTCTGTGCTGTGGTGTGTGTGTGTTTGTGTGTGCATATATATAAGTCTCAGTGTCTGGGCTGCTGTGTGTCTGTGTGTGTGTGTGTGTGTGTGTGTGTGTGTGTGTGTGCATATATATAAGTCTCAGTGTTTGGGCTGTGGTGTGTGTGTGTGTGTGTGTGTGCATATATATAAGTCTCAGTGTCTGGGCTGTGGTGTGTGTGTGTGTGTGTGTGTGTGTGTGTTTGTGTGTGTGCATATATATATGTCTCAGTGTCTGGGCTGTGGTGTGTGTGTGTGTGTGTGTGTGTGTGTGTGCATATATATAAGTCTCAGTGTCTGTGCTGTGGTGTGTGTGTGTGTGTGTGTGCATATATATAAGTCTCAGTGTCTGTGCTGTGGTGTGTGTGTGTGCATATATATAAGTCTCAGTGTCTGGGCTGCTGTGGTGTGTGTGTGCGTGTATACATAAGTCTCAGTGTCTGGCTGTGGTCTGTGTGTGTGTGTGTGTGCATATATATATAAGTCTCAGTGTCTGTGCTGTGGTGTGTGTGTGTGTGCATATATATAAGTCTCAGTGTCTGGGCTGCTGTGGTGCGTGTGTGTGTGTCTGTGTATATATATAAGTCTCAGTGTCTGGGCTGTGGTGTGTGTGTGTGTGTGTGTGTGTGTGTGTGTGTGTGTGTGTGTGTGTGTGTGTGTGTGTATATATATATATGTCTCAGTGTCTGGGCTGCTGTGGTGTGTGTGTGTGTGCATATATGTAAGTCTCAGAGTCTGTGCTGTGGTGTGTGTGTGTGTGTGTGCATATATATAAGTCTCAGTGTCTGGGCTGCTGTGGTGTGTATGTGTTTGTGCATATATATAAGTCTCAGTGTCTGGGCTGTGGTGTGTGTGTGTGCATATATATAAGTCTCAGTGTCTGGGCTGTCGTGT
>NW_027141852.1:695000-697500 GCF_036365525.1 Heterodontus francisci
GGTCAATTTCAGTAAGTTACAAGTTAATCCCTTTTTTGTTTCGGAGGACCGGGGACTGCTGGATAGGGGAAAACTATTTATTTGGGCAGTGGCAGTACCCGAGACACTACACGTGTAGTGTCTCCCACCCACCCTCCTCCTCTAACCAAAAAAAAAGGACTCTAGGGTGTTGATAAGGTAAGCTTTTTATTTAAAACTTCAGTCCGTCGGATTGCTAAGCGAACAAGTTTTGACTTTTTTTTTCGTTTGGTTTTTCAGTAGATTTATTTGGAATCTAGAATAGTGAGAATGGAGGTAAACGCAGTTGTATGTTCCTCCTGCAGAATGTGGGAGGTAGGGGTCGCCAAGAGTGTCCCTGCTGACTGCATCTGCGGGAAGTGCACCCAACTCCAGCTCCTCGCAGACCGCGTTAGGGAACTGGAGCTGGAGCTGGATGAACTTCGGATCATTCGGGAGGCGGAGGGGAGTATTGACAGGAGTTATAGGGAGGCAGTCACACCTCAGGTAAAAGAAGTAGGTAGATGGGTTACCGTCAGGGGAAGGAAAGGGAACCAGCAGGCAGTGCAGGGATCCCCTGTGGCCGTTTCCCTCAACAACAGGTATACCGTTTTGGATACTGTTGGGGGGGACGACTTACCAGGGGTAAGCAATGGGGTGCAGGTCTCTGGCACAGAGTCTGTCCCTGTTGCTCAGAAGGGAAAAGGGAAGAGGAGCAGAGCATTAGTCATTGGGGACTCCATAGTTAGGGGAACAGATAGGAGGTTCTGTGGGAACGAGAGAGACTCACGGTTGGTGTGTTGCCTCCCAGGTGCCAGGGTACGTGATGTCTCCGATCGTGTTTTTGGGATCCTTAAGGGGGAGGGGGAGCACCCCCAAGTCGTGGTCCACATAGGCACCAACGACATAGGTAGGAAGAGAGATGGGGATTTAAGGCAGAAATTCAGGGAGCTAGGGTGGAAGCTTAGAGCGAGAACAACCAGAGTTGTTATCTCTGGGTTGTTGCCTGTGCCACGTGCTAGCGAAGAGAGGAATAGGGAGAGAGAGGAGTTGAACACGTGGCTGCAGGGATGGTGTAGGAGGGAGGGTTTTGGTTTCCTGGATAATTGGGGCTCTTTCTGGGGTAGGTGGGACCTCTACAAACAGGATTGTCTTCACCTGAACCAGAGGGGTACCAATATCCTGGGGGGGGAGATTTGTTAGTGCTCTTCGGGGGGGTTTAAACTAAATCAGCAGGGGAATGGGAACCTAAATTGCAGTGCCAGTGTACAGGCTGTTGAGAGTAGTGAGGTAGGGGATAAGGTTACAGGGACGCAAGAGGGCACTGGCAAGCAAGAACTTGGTTTAAAGTGTGTCTACTTCAACGCCAGGAGCATCCGGAATAAGGTGGGTGAGCTTGCAGCATGGGTTGGTACCTGGGATCCTGATGTTGTGGCCATTTCGGAGACATGGGTAGAGCAGGGGCAGGAATGGATGTTGCAGGTTCCGGGATTTAGATGTTTCAGAAAGAACAGAGAAGAGGGTAAAAGAGGGGGGGGGGGGTGTGGCATTGTTAATCAAGGAAAGTATTACAGCGGCAGAAAGGACGTTTGAGGACTCGTCTACTGAGGTAGTATGGGCCGAGGTTAGAAACAGGAGAGGAGAGGTCACCCTGTTGGGAGTTTTCTATAGACCTCCGAATAGTTCCAGAGATGTAGAGGAAAGGATAGCGAAGATGATTCTCGACAAGAGCGAGAGTAACAGGGTAGTGGTTATGGGGGACTTTAACTTTCCAAATATTGACTGGAAATACTATAGTTCGAGTACTTTAGATGGGTCTGTTTTTGTCCAGTGTGTGCAGGAGGGTTTTCTGACACAGTGTGTGGACAGGCCAACCAGGGGCGATGCCACATTGGATTTGGTACTGGGTAATGAACCCGGCCAGGTGTTCGATTTAGATGTAGGTGAGCACTTTGGCGATAGTGATCACAATTCGGTTAGGTTTACCTTAGCGATGGGCAGGGACAGGTATATACCGCAGGGCAAGAATTATAGCTGGGGGAAAGGAAATTATGACGCGATTAGGCAAGATTTAGGATGTGTAGGATGGGGAAGGAAACTGCAGGGGATGGGCACAAACGAAATGTGGAGCTTATTCAAGGAGCAGCTAATGCGTGTCCTTGATAAGTATGTACCTGTCAGGCAGGGAGGAAGTTGTCGAGCAAGGGAGCCGTGGTTTACTCAAGAAGTTGAAGCGCTTGTCAAGAGGAAGAGGGCGGCTTATGTTAGGATGAGACGTGAAGGCTCAGTTCGGGCGCTTGAGAGTTACAAGCTAGCCAGGAAGGATCTAAAGGGAGGGCTAAGAAGAGCAAGGAGAGGACACGAGAAGTCATTGGCGGATAGGATCAAAGAAAACCCTAAGGCTTTCTATAGGTATATCAGGAATAAACGAATGATAAGAGTTAGAACAGGGCCAATCAAGGATAGTAGTGGGAAGTTGTGTGCGGAATCAGAGGAGATAGGG
>NW_027141852.1:710000-712500 GCF_036365525.1 Heterodontus francisci
TGTGCATATATATAAGTCTCAGAGTCTGTGCTGTGGTGTGTGTGTGTGCATATATATAAGGCTCAGTGTCTGTGCTGTGGTGTGTGTGTGTGTGTGTGTCCATATATAAGTCTCAGTGTCTGTGCTGTGGTGTGTGTGTGTGTGTGTGTGTGTGTGTGCATATATATAAGTCTCAGAGTCTGTGCTGTGGTGTGTGTGTGTGCATATATATAAGTCTCAGTGTCTGTGCTGTGGTGTGTGTGTGTGTGTGTGTCCATATATATAAGTCTCAGTGTCTGGGCTGTGGTGTGTGTGTGTGTGTGTGTGTGTGTGCATATATAAGTCTCAGTGTCTGTGCTGTGGTGTGTGTCTGTGTGTTTGCATATATAAAAGTCTCAGAGACTGTGCTGTGGTGTGTGTGTGTGTGTGTGCATATATATAATTCTCAGTGTCTGCGCTGTGGTGTGTGTGTGTGTGTCTGTGGAAATATATAAGTCTCAGTGTCTGGGCTGTGGTGTGTGTGTGTGTGTGTGTGTGTGTGTGTGTTTATGTGTGTGCATATATATAAGTCTCAGTGTCTGGGCTGTTGTGTGTCTGTGTGTGTGTGTGTGTGTGTGTGTGTGTGTGTGTGTGTGTGTGTGCATATATATAAGTCTCAGTGTCTGGGCTGTGGTGTGTGTGTGTGTGTGTGTGTGCATATATATAAGTCTCAGTGTCTGGGCTGTGGTGTGTGTGTGTGTGTGTGTTTGTGTGTGTGCATATATATATGTCTCAGTGTCTGGGCTGTGGTGTGTGTGTGTGTGTGTGCATATATATAAGTCTCAGTGTCTGTGCTGTGGTGTGTGTGTGTGTGTGTGTGCATATATATAAGTCTCAGTGTCTGTGCTGTGGTGTGTGTGTGTGCATATATATAAGTCTCAGTGTCTGGGCTGCTGTGGTGTGTGTGTGCGTGTATACATAAGTCTCAGTGTCTGGCTGTGGTCTGTGTGTGTGTGTGTGTGTGTGTGTGTGCATATATATAAGTCTCAGTGTCTGTGCTGTGGTGTGTGTGTGTGTGCATATATATAAGTCTCAGTGTCTGGGCTGCTGTGGTGTGTGTGTGTGTCTGTGTATATATATAAGTCTCAGTGTCTGGGCTGTGGTGTGTGTGTGTGTGTGTGTGTGTGTGTGTGTGTGTGTGTGTGTGTGTGTGTGTGTATATATATATATGTCTCAGTGTCTGGGCTGCTGTGGTGTGTGTGTGTGTGCATATATGTAAGTCTCAGAGTCTGTGCTGTGGTGTGTGTGTGTGTGTGTGCATATATATAAGTCTCAGTGTCTGTGCTGCTGTGGTGTGTATGTGTGTGTGCATATATATAAGTCTCAGTGTCTGGGCTGTGGTGTGTGTGTGTGCATATATATAAGTCTCAGTGTCTGGGCTGTCGTGTGTGTGTGTGTGTGTGTGTGTGTGTGTGTGTGTGTGTGTGTGCATATATATAAGTCTCAGTGTCTGTGCTGTGGTGTGTGTGTGTGTGTGTGCAGCAGTGCTGGGCTGAAAAGTGGCAGATGGAGTTTAACCCTGAAAAGTGTGAGGTCGTCCATTTTGGAAGGACAAACATGAATGCAAAATACTGGGTTAACGGTAGGGTTCTTGGGCATGTGGAGGAGCAGAGAGACCTTGGGGTCTATGTGCATAGATCATTGAAAGTTGCAACTCAAGTGGATAGGGCTGTGAAGAAGGCATATGGGGTGTTAGCGTTCATTAGCAGAGGGATTGAATTTAAGAGCCGTGAGGTGATGATGCAGCTGTACAGGACCTTGGTAAGGCCTCATTTGGAGTACTGTGTGCAGTTCTGGTCGCCTCATTTTAGGAAGGATGTGGAAGCCTTGGAGAGGGTGCAGAGGAGATTTACCAGGATGTTGCCTGGAATGGAGAATAAGTCTTACGAGGAAAGGCTGAACATTCTAGGCCTCTTCTCATTAGAAAGGAGAAGGATGAGGGGTGACATGATAGAGGTTTATAAGATGATCAGGGGAATAGATAGGGTAGACAGTCAGAAACTTTTTCCCCGGGTGGAGCAAAGCGTTACAAGGGGTCATAAATTTAAGGTGAAGGGTGGGAGATATAAGGGGGATGTCAGGGGAAGGTTCTTTACCCAGAGAGTGGTCGAGGCATGGAATGCCTTGCCCGGGGAAGTTGTTGAGTCAGAAACTTTAGGGACTTTCAAAAGGCTTTTGGATAGGTATATGGATAAAGGAGAATGATGGGGTATAGATTAAATTGTCCTTGACAGAGGACAAAGGATCGGCACAACATTGTGGGCCGAAGGGCCTGTTCTGTGCTGTATGTTCTATGTTCTATGTTCTATGTTCTATATAAGTCTCAGTGACTGGGCTGCGGTGTCTGTGTGTGTGTGTGCATATATAAGTCTCAGTGTCTGTGCTGTGGTGTGTGTGTGTGTGTTTGCATATATATATAAGTCTCAGTGTCTGTGCTGTGGTGTGTGTGTGTGTGTGTGTGTATGCATATATATAATTCTCA